>NW_017307548.1:258746-266917 GCF_000935625.1 Nanorana parkeri | reverse complement strand
AAATTTTCTTTCTTCCCGCACAGAGTGTGTGGGGTTGGGGGGGGGGGGGGGGGCGACTGGTTAGTGATTTGCAGGCCGAAAGTAAGAAATAAAATTCTGGTTTCTTAGCTCTCCATTATGTCATTTTGATATCGGTGGTTTCAGGTAAGGGTGCAGGACCCTCGCGTAGCCCTGGGCTCTCCAACTTCAATTAGCTGAAAGCTGCAAGTCACTGACCAGCCCCCCTTTTCTGTGAGCGCGTGGGAAGAATGTAACTTTCCAGGACGAGCTCTTTAAAGAGGGGGGCCATGAAAATGTTTTGGGAAAGGGGTGAGGGCTGATTAAAACGGGTTGATTATCCACGCTGGGCGCACACAGCGTCCCCGTGATCAGCAGCGGAGTGCAGAGGAACGGGGACAGAATTCTGCTCTGTGATGAGCATCTGAAACACTAAATGCAACCAATGAATGCGTTTCCTTCGGTCACATGACAGAGCAGCTACTGCACAGTCCAGCCCTCGCAGTTCTTGCGCACCAAGGGGGAGTGGCCAAATGAAACAGGAGATGTGGGCGGGGTCCTGACGTCCATGGCTGCTGCACTTTGCCGCGTGGCACACTTCATAAAGATCCATTGCTGAACATCAGGGGTAGGCAACCTCGGCACTCCAGCTGTTCTAGAACTACAGATCCCCGTCATGCCTGTGGCTATCAGTCTTGCAATGCCTCATGGGGCTTGTAGTTCCACAACAGCCGGAGCGCTGAGGCCGTGTATCAAGTTCTAACCCTTTTTTACCTTCCTGTGACCAAAACATTTTGGGATAAACTTCTTTAAAAGGTTTTTGTTTTTTTCACTGAGATGTTTTGTAGATTTTCCTTCAGCTAAGTCGTCGCTTGAAACAAGTACAAGCCGCCACGTGGTCACCCTCTCCATAGCCCAGCGTATTAAGTTACATATTCGATAGCGTGGCAAGGAATGGATCTGTGGGTGTGGCCGAGGATTGACCTGCACCCGTTTCAAGAAGCAGCTTAGCTGGAAACCAAAGAAAGCCTTCGATGATGAGAAATGTTTTCACATGCGTTCTCTGTGGGCCGATCTGCGTTATCTGAGATTTTAAGACGATCGCACGCAGTTTAGATTTCGTTCCAGTAGAAATTATTTTGGTAGTGTCAGCGTTCCCCCAGCTCTTTATCTACCAACCCAGTTCACTAGTTGGTTCCTAACTTCCCAGTTCATGGTTTCCAGGAAGGAGCATAGGTGTGTTATAGACTAGCACAGGGGAAGGCAAACTCCGGCCCTCCAGCTGTGGTGAAACTACAAATCCCATGATGCATCTCCGGGCGTCGTGGTTGTTAGAATCTTGCAATGCCTCATGGGATTTGTAGTTCAGCCTCAGCTGGAGGGTCGCAGTTTGGTTACCCCTGGACTAGCACAGGGGACGGCAACCTTGGAGCTACTGTGGCTGTCGGTCTTGCAATGCCTCATGGGATTTGTAGTTCAGCCTCAGCTGGAGTTTCGCAGTTTGGTTACCCCTGGACTAGCACAGGGGGCGGCAACCTCGGCACTCCAGCTGTGGCGGAGCTACTGTGGCTGTCGGTCTTGCAATGCCACATGGGACTTGTAGTTTCACAACAGCTGGCATGTGAGGTTGTCTACCCCTGGGTATTTCCCCTTTGATTCTGCGGGGCTCATTTATATATGGAGGAGGCAGGAAGATTCCTGAGACTTCTCTGGAGCTGTGTCCTGAGGCCGGAGATGAAGGGAGGGAAACGGTCCCATAGATGGCTATGGGTTTGTACTATGCGGTCTTGGCCAGGGTCGTCATATCTAGTTAGGTCTGCATCTGAGGGGGAGGAGGGTGGCTTAGGGTAGGTCAGGGCAAAAAGGATAAGATCAGTTTGTTTTAAAGTGCACGTCTCCTTCAATTCTGTTCCTCAGTTGTACTCTGGCGCCACCTTGTGGCTTTGTAGTAGAACGGCAGTCAGGATAAAATCAACAGTAAGATGATGTAATGGGTTCTGCGGATAATGTTCTGTATTCGTGAGGTGTGGACAGCTAATCATTGCACTCAGCAGTGCTTGTCCCCTTAGACCAGGGATGGCCAAACTCCGGTCCTCCAGCTGTGGTGGAACTACAAATCCCACGAGGCTTTGCAAGATTCTCACAGCCACAGACATAACTCCCGGAGAGATGCATCATGGGATTTGGAGTTCCACCGCAGCTGGGGGGCCGGAGTTTGGCCACCCCTGCCTTAGACCATGGGTAGGCAACCTCAGCGCTCCAGCTATGGTGACACTGCAATTCCCATCATGCTTCTGCCTCTGGGAGCCACGCCTTTACCTGTCAGTCTTGCAATGCCTCATGGGACTTGTAGTTGCACAGCAGCTAGAGTGCTGAGGTTGCCTACCTTGGACATGTTGGATCAAAGGAAGTCATAAAATCAAATGCAGGTCCCAGAAGGAAAGACGGGCGAGTTTTGCTGAGTTTGTGTGCGGTTCTCTTTTAAATTGTCATTTCAGTTTATTTTTGGAGGCCGCCGGGTTTCATCACCCCTTGGCCTCTTCCCGCTCACCTATTGGTTGTAACTTTGGGGAGCTCTGGAGTCTTAAAGGAGAATTATGGGTTGAGGGAAAAACACTCATCCCCATAATTCAAGCCTACCCGTGATACTGAAGCTGTCACACGTCGGCTCTGTTGATCGGAAAGTCAGCGATCACATACCGTCGCTCGCTCACTTCCCGATCATCTCCCTGCAGAGACCTGTGACCCCTCCCTGCTCCAATCCCCCCCTCCCTGCTCCGATCCCCCAGAGTTGACTGGAGGAACAGATGGGGAGGGGGCGGGCACAGCTGCCACTAGATAGGCAGAGCCAGCTGTCACTCAGCCAGGGTGTTGGATCTCCGTCCCAGCTGTGCCATGGCTCTACGCTCTCAGCATATAGAAGGCAATAGCCCGCTATATACAGAGTTTCGGGTCACAGGAGGACATTAGTATAGGTGCTCCTGTGACCCTGAAGAGGACTATGGCCGAAAAAGGTTCCCCCATAGTTCTCTTTTAAAGAAATATAATAAGTCGGTGATAAGTGAGTCCAACCACTAGTGTCCATTCATAACTAAAATATCACTCTTATGGCGGGCAAACCCTTGCACTTAGATATGGTGCACTTAGTGTACCGGGGAAGGGGGGCATGCAGATAGACGGGGTTCCTTTTAAAATTCGCCCCGGCCCCCTCAGTACATCTAGATCAGGTGTAGGCGACATTGTTACTCCAGCTGTCATGAAACTACTAATTCCATCATGGCTCTCAGAGTTATGCTGCCTGTGGCTGTCAGTCTTGCAATGCCTCCTGGGGCTTGTATGGGATGGGGGGGTATAGAGGGGGATGGGCGGCCAACTTCTTTTAAAAAAATGTGCATTTGTACTTTACACGATGATAAGCTGGCGGTAAATTGCTCGCACATCCGCAGTCCACAGATGACCCGTCAGCCCCCCAGATTGGCCTTCCTCCCAGCACTTGTCATCCCGAATGACGTCTCGCATCTCCAATCAGTTTTGATAGTACAAAGTGTATTATGTTGTATATTGTTTAATATAAAGATAATGTAAATCTGAGTCTTGACAAACAAGTAATTTGCTAAATATTTTCTTTCTCCCTTCAGAGAGGTACTAATAAAACTGTAAAATACCGGCTGCGGCTCATTCATGGCGTCCGACTCTCGGTATGTCGTGCCCGTGTCGCGGGACACAAAACATGGGCGGAGGGTGAGTTCTGCCGCCATCTTCCTCATTCAGCGGGTGGATGCAGAACACGGACTCCGTTCACCAAACTTTACACCAGGATGATGGGGATCTTTGGTTGTAGCCATGTGACTGCCATTTTGAAATCTCATTGGACCCCAACTGTCACTTCTAAGGGGCTCATTCACACTCTGTGCGGAGACTTGCGTTTTCTCTTCACCTGAGCGACACGCGTCTCCGAAGGGGACCAAAGACAACTGTTTACTATGTGCCCCCTTCACCCCACAACGTGGGGGGGGTGGGGGGTGGTGCGCAGGAGAAATTTAGTATGTCTGCCTATTTGTGCACTGCAAGTCTCTGGCCATCTGCCCTTTTTTATGCATTATAGCAGAGCAACGTTTCCGAAAAGTTGAAAAAGGCACGGCACCCCCATACCCCCCGCCCACCCCCCACATCTCCAACACTTCCACACATAGAAAACAGCAGCAGCGTCACCCGGGGGAAACACAACATCACGTATACACGTGACATCACTCCACTACACTGCTGGTGGACATCTTGGCGGTGGGTACCGGCAAAGAGTAGGGGGGGAGGTTCATCCGGTGGGATACGCAATGCCACCGCATCCTTTTCCTTTCTCATGCAGCTCCTGGGCCAGCTCTTGGTTCATGACCGAGTGCCCGACTTTTCACAGGGTGGTCGTTGTTGGTAATTTTGGAGTCACCCCCTCTGCTGGGGTCACACTGTGTGGGCCGCACCTCCCTTGTGACACCAACCTGCTCACAAAAACGCATTGTTATAGCACGTGGGCTGGTGTAGCCCCAGCAAGGATCCTTTTGCTGCTGTTAGCTTTGTGTATTGGGTGGAAAAGCCGGCCTTTTATTGGTCTACGGCAGAGATGGGCAAACTCCAGCTGTGGTGAAACTACAAATCCCATGATGCATCTGTTTCTGGGAGTCAGACCTGTGACTGTGAGAATCTTGCAGTGCCTGGAGGGCTGCAGTTTGCCCCTCACCCCCAACTCTCTGTTCTACATATAAATATATTTCCTCAAGTAGATGCTGCTTTTCTAAGTCAGTGAATGTGACATTCACCAAATATTCACTGCATGGACTGATTAAAGTTCATCTAAACCCAAGAACAAAAAATGTCACATATTGCAGCTTACTGATTCTTCAGGTGCCCATACACCTTGCGATTGTCGTATGATCGACCGAAGTTTCCCAACATGCCGGATAGACAAAAGTCGTACACTCGTACAGTACTGGCGGTTGCGCACTCCCCATACACCTTGTGATTGTCGTACGATCATCGTAAGGTGTATGGGCACCTTTTAGATGTGGTGGCTGCGTTCGTTTTCTTCAGGCTTTTTCTCCTTTTATTGTCACCTGGTGATCCTGCCAGTAACACACTTCCTGTCCTCAGGTGCCAACGATCGATCATTGTACTATTTTTATAGAACAGCACTAGAGAAGTTTATTGAAACTTGTACCATGTCACAGGTGTCCCACCCAAGGTCCGTCCCCACTGATGCGTTTCACCCAACCACGGGCTTAGTGACATGACTAAGCCTGTGATTGGGGGAAACGTGTCGGAGGGGATGGACCTTGGGCAAGACAGTGGTGATGTGGTACAACCTTCCGTGAACTATCCCAGTGAACTCCAGTGTGTGGCCAGCTGTTCTTGTTTGTACGGGCTTCTATTGGAGTGAGGATGTGCTTCCAGCGACAAGCATTCGGCTCATTCATTCCCTGAGCTGTGATTCTTCTGTATGTTCTCCATGCACATAGAACAGCGGTGTTGTATGTTCTCCATGCACATAGAACAGCGGTGTTGTATGTTCTCCATGCACATAGAACAGCGGTGTTGTCACCTCAGGCTGCTCTCCTGAACTCACAGAAAGGAATTTGGATGATGTCTGACTTGGCTGCTTGGTGCATGTGAAGGACACTGGAATTCTGGGAGGATCAACAGGTATGTTCTGTACTTGGAAATGCAGCCCCTCCCCCACCCTCATCTCAGGACTAGTCAGCGTCAATATGAGATTTATGTTTTTGGGGTTCACGTCTCCTTGAGCCACCTGTGGTTTGGTGAATGTCACATTCACTGCATTAGGAATATTCCCCTTGGTGCTTACATGATGGAAGCCAATGGATCGCCTACAAGCAGCAGAAAACTGGAAAAAGCAACTACACGCCGTCCACATTCACAAGAAGCATTCATTTATTTCCCGCCATAACAATGACGCTGATCTCCAAGAGCACACTGCAAAGGGCTCTTGGAAGATGTAGTTCTGGTGCGCGTGCCTGCAGCAACAGGAAATAAATGATGTCGATGTTCCTCTTAGACCGGAGGTAACACAATTACTGAGGTGTTTGGGAGGGACGGCCCCTTTTATTATAACGCTGGATGATGTGTTTCCTGTTTGTAGTTGGGGGGGACCCTTCTCTCCTGCGCTGTCCTGGAGTGTGTGTGTGTGTGTTATACCCTTGATAGCTTCTATTTGCAACTGCGCACCTTAAGAGAACAAAAGAACAACGTCACATCCTCCGCGTTCACAATCATTTTATTACGTGAAATAAATCATTTATTTATATAAGAATTTCACCTTTAAATACAATAAAATATTTATAAATACATAGAAACACCTCAAACGTCCCCAAATGTGAGGCCGGAGGGACATCAGCTGGAACATTAGAACATGTTTGCCACATCCATGTAAACCTGCAAGCTTTGCATTCACACCTAGCACCAACGTATTGCGTAGCCCTGTACATTCAGATCAGTCCCTGGCAGAGGAGCTCACGCTCTAATATCCCTGCCATATAGTGATACAGGTGAACACATGCACCAAGCAAGGGTGGGCAACCTCGGCACTCCAGCTGTGGTGCAACCACAAATGCCTGCAACCGTCAAGGGTCTTGCAATGCCACATGGGAGTTGTAGTTCCACAACAGCTGGAGTGCCGAGGTTGCCCAGCCCTGACATGCACACTCTGGAGCAGGGGTAGCCAAACTCCAGCTGAGGCTGAACTGCAAATCCCATGAGGCATTGCAAGATTCTCACAGCCACGGCTCCCGGAGAGAGATGCAACATGGGATTTGTAGTTTCACCAGGTAAATCTGATGTCTGTTAACCAACGATATGTCATGTGGGGGGAATGAACCAGAGCACGGCGGAAATCCTATCCCCAAACATACAGACTCCATGCACATAGTGTCCTTAGGAAGAGTCACCCCCAGGACCCCCAGTTACAGTACAGAGTTGGAGAAGCACCAAGAAAGTCAGTTCAGCTGTGAAAGGGTCTCCTGTGCTCTGAGAAACCGTATAAGGCCTCATGATGTCACTGCTGTGGTATCCATCATGCAGGAGACAAAGGGAGAGACCGTGTGCTGGCAGCCTTGTAAGTGAAAGGCTCATGTTTGCTGGAGACGGTCCCAAAGTTCAACTCGTTGACAGAGGGACATAAAAGTGCTTTATTTTTGGGTTCCTGTTCTGCTTGTATGTGCCCTGGAATTGCCCCTCCACATACGTTATTGTCTTCTGTCGCAGCTGCTGCCTTTACTCCCAAGAGCCTGTCTGCACACTGTGTGGGGAAGAGGCTTTCGGGAGATGTAGTTCTGGCTGCTTTTCCTGCCTCAGTAGGAACGGACATCGCAGCAGCTGCCCCTGGCAAGAATTTTATTAGCCTGATGATGAGTAATAAAATGAACACGGTAAAAAAAAAAACTACAGTGGGAGAGGGAGGTCTGGGGAGGGGGTAAATGTGGGCAATGCCGGATATACCCTTTAAAAAAAAAACAAAAAACCCCCCGAGGGCCTCTGTTTGCACTCGTGCACATTACAGATATTTGTGACCGGAAGGGAAAGGTAAAATAGAATTACACACACGCCTGTCTCTTACGGCACTTTATATACAAAACGGAACCATTCATATCAAACCGCCACCGCAAAGGAGCTTACACTCTAATGCCCACACCGAAACACACACACGTGCGGGTAGAAGCCAATTAACCCACCAGCAGGGATTTGCATCACGGGGGGAGCAAAAATAAAAGGTAGGGAGCTCATCTGTGTGCAACCAAACTCAAGACCCCGGCACCACAAGCCCAAGCAAGCTGCCCATAATGCAATGCTTCCTTCATAACACGGCACGTCCATGGCTGCAGCCTTCTACTGCTTATAAGTAACTCCTCATCCCTAATGGTGGTGTGGCCCTTTAAATTTGTTATCTTTAAAGGGAAATGCACAGAAATGAATTCCATGTGCTGAAGAAGGAAATAAAATACTGTTCCATGTATAACCGTGATTGTCTTTACTTATACTTTTCCTGTCGTGTTACCCCCATGAACACTGCCCCCTACAGGTGGCAGGTGACATTCAGCGTATATTTTAAGCAGACTCCACTCACCCAAAAAAGAAAGTAAGCCAGGACCCCTTATCCCCCCCCCACCTCC
>NW_017307548.1:252901-258682 GCF_000935625.1 Nanorana parkeri | reverse complement strand
TCCCCCCCCCCGGTCACCGGACATTAAATATTAACTTTAAAATACTTTTTAAATTACCTATTTTTCAATGTTAAAAGCTTGGTCACATGACCGATCTGATCGCTTCCTTCCTCCTCTTTCCCTAGTGATGGCATCATCAGGACACGTACTGAACCACAAGTCCCACAACTCCTTTGGCTGCAATGGGCATAACACTCTTCCTCATTTGGGGGTCGCAAGCGCTGCTGCTTACACCCTTGATGTGTCCAAAATAAGATGGGGCTAGAGTAAGGCGAGGAGTAATGTAATGTGGATGTCAATCAATGTGGGTGGGTGTTGAGAGGTGGGACACTTTTTTTTTCCAGCATTGGTATTGCCCACTTGTGGCATCCGGCTCATCCTTGTGTCACCCCTGTAGATTGGAGAACCATAGGAGGAGCAGACAGGAAATGCTGTGGGATACTTCCTGTCGGTCAGCCAGAAAGTCTTCTAGAGGCATTGGGGTGGAGGGAATTTGGCAGAGCAACAAGCAAGGAAAGTAAAGGAGAAATCAGGGATGGAAGACATGGCCGCCCTTGTCTACCCTCCCTGTTCCCCTGTGTTAGCTCTCCCTATAGGCTTCCATAGAGGACACGGCCACCACTGTGTATATGCCCAGTCCTCCTGTGTTTGCATTCCCTATAGGCTTCCATAGAGGACACGGCCCCCACTGTGTATATGCCCAGTCCTCCTGTGTTTGCATTCCCTATAGGCTTCCATAGAGGACACGGCCCCCACTGTGTATATGCCCAGTCCTCCTGTGTTTGCATTCCCTATAGGCTTCCATAGAGGACACGGCCCCCACTGTGTATATGCCCAGTCCTCCTGTGTTTGCATTCCCTATAGGCTTCCATAGAGGACACGGCCCCCACTGTGTATATGCCCAGTCCTCCTGTGTTTGCATTCCCTATAGGCTTCCATAGAGGACACGGCCCCCACTGTGTATATGCCCAGTCCTCCTGTGTTTGCATTCCCTATAGGCTTCCATAGAGGACACGGCCCCCACTGTGTATATGCCCAGTCCTCCTGTGTTTGCATTCCCTATAGGCTTCCATAGAGGACACGGCCCCCACTGTGTATATGCCCAGTCCTCCTGTGTTTGCATTCCCTATAGGCTTCCATAGAGGACACGGCCCCCACTGTGTATATGCCCAGTCCTCCTGTGTTTGCATTCCCTATAGGCTTCCATAGAGGACACGGCCCCCACTGTGTATATGCCCAGTCCTCCTGTGTTTGCATTCCCTATAGGCTTCCATAGAGGACACGGCCCCCACTGTGTATATGCCCAGTCCTCCTGTGTTTGCATTCCCTATAGGCTTCCATAGAGGACACGGCCCCCACTGTGTATATGCCCAGTCCTCCTGTGTTTGCATTCCCTATAGGCTTCCATAGAGGACACGGCCCCCACTGTGTATATGCCCAGTCCTCCTGTGTTTGCATTCCCTATAGGCTTCCATAGAGGACACGGCCCCCACTGTGTATATGCCCAGTCCTCCTGTGTTTGCATTCCCTATAGGCTTCCATAGAGGACACGGCCCCCACTGTGTATATGCCCAGTCCTCCTGTGTTTGCATTCCCTATAGGCTTCCATAGAGGACACGGCCCCCACTGTGTATATGCCCAGTCCTCCTGTGTTTGCATTCCCTATAGGCTTCCATAGAGGACACGGCCACCACTGTGTATATGCCCAGTCCTCCTGTGTTAGCTCTCCCTATCGGTATCTAAACAGGACACGGTCACCACTGTGTAGCTGCAATTGAAGTGGGTTTGGATTGCAGGCCACACGGGTAAAACACAGGCTCTATACTGTCATCTACCCTCAACGGGAAGCTCCTATACTGCAGTCGATGTGCATTTCTTGCCCCTGTGTACATAAGCCCTTAAAATGTATGTAAAAGGTAAAATTATTAACTTTAAGGAATGGATCTCCGTACCCCCCACATAAGGAATGGATCTCCGTACCCCTCACATAAGGAATGGATCTCCGTACCCCTCACATAAGGAATGGATCTCCGTACCCCTCACATTAGGAATGGATCTCCGTACCCCTCACATTAGATAAAAGGGGTTAATTAAAAGCTTGCAATTTAACTGGTATGCAACACCAGGAGTCGGGGTTGCTTTCCCAATCATGTGATCACCTATGTCACTGATCACATGATTAGTAGCGCTTCCCCCTAGGCTCCCATTTCTGAACAGTGACCGCGGTCAGTTACAGTGCTGCAAGTGCAAAGCACAGATCAATGGACACTTATATACAACAGCCTGGCCTGAAAGCCCACCTTTCACCAGCATGAGGTTGGCAAGAGGGTAATGTATGTGTGAAACCCCGGATGATCTTGCCAGTGCCCTCCACAACCCATGCCTTCCTGTTCTTTTCTGACCATGGCAGGAGAACTGTGTCGGCATTTTCAGGTCGGGTCCTTGCACCTAACCGCGGGACCTACAGAATGCTGCTCCAATGCATGGCGTGCCTGCGGTTCCATAGTCAGCCTGTGACAACACAGGAGTTCAGCTTTAAGGAGGGGAGCTCTTCAATCACTCCAGCAGTATTTTCATGCCGCCCGCCCCCCCCGGCATGAAAAAGGCATTGACAGTAATACACAAAATCAATCAGACCACACAGCCGACTTGCCATGTTCTGCCTGTGTTAGACCAACTAATGGGACAGGTCACCCGAAAACACACCATACTGTTTGATCAGGATTATGAAATCGCCAGTCATATGACATCATATCGCTCTCGGTTACAGCCACCCAATGAATCGCTTCTTCGCCAGGGGGGCTGCACTCCAAAAGTAAAAATGGAAGGGGTTGCTTTTCGCTGAAGATGAGGCAGCCGAGTTCTAGGAAGGCCTTTTGGGATGTCAGTTTATTGCACATTATGAGACGCCGAGGCGCTCGGCCTCATCCTGCTCATGGAGGTCCAGGGGCGAGGACGGCTCTGTGGGGGGGAGATCCAGGAACGCCTGTAATTGGGCTCTGAGGTTCTCGATGTGTTTGGACTTCTGCAGCAGAATCTCCTCCAACTTCTTCACATAGTCCAGAAAATCCTGCAAAAGAATTATATTACATATACGTCATTGTTGCAATGTGATCATTTCTCTATTTTAATATACTGCTAACTCCAGGCAGATATAAAAATTGAGAGAAGAAGAGAGCAGAGAGGTGAGCTCATCACACTGCTGGGGCGGGTTCATGACAGCCTGGGGTCAAAGGGAGCAGGTTGAATGATCCTGGCTGTCATTCAACCTGGAAGGCTGAGGACCTCTAGTGGCAGAAAAGAGGAACTAATGGGAACAGCTCTGTATTAATGGTGATTGTTCTTTTTAATTACATCTTTGAATGGGCTGCGAGTTCTGCATTACCATGCTCTATGGCACTTCTTAAGCTTAGAGCCAAAAGGGGGGGAGGGGAAGGGTCAGACGTACACAGCAAGTGAGAAGTCATGGCCCTTTCTCCTGTAATGCAGTACCAACAAAGGTGAAGTGCTGGGATGTCTGACTTTGGCAGAGCTGTAATATTTGCTGCTCAACATTGGTAGTCCACTGACGGCATCCTTTCCCTCTGAAATATGTCTCCATGCTGTTTTTGTGACAGGTCCCCTTTAAAAATACAAACCCCCTGCAATGCACTTACAGAGGTAGAAACACAGCTCAGCAGCGCCTCCTCCTGGCAGCACAGGGACGACACCTCTTTTATCTGCTTGCAATGGGCTTGAAGTAGTAGTTGTCTGGAAGAAGGAAAGAGAAGCAGGTCCATTAGAGTTGGAAGAAATGGATTCCCAGGCATAGTCCCATGACACATAAGATCAGCAACCTCTCCATAATGAACACTACCAGAAATCTGCCGCTATGAAGGGAATCTGTAAATAAATAGAAATACAGGAAGTCCCTCAGCTACACTAGATGGTCAACAATTGGCCGACACCTGACCATCACACCTACCCATATGGCCAAGAGTTGGCCGACACCTGACCATCACACCTACCCATATGGCCAAGAGTTGGCCGACACCTGACCATCACACCTACCCATATGGCCAAGAGTTGGCCGACACCTGACCATCACCCCTACCTACATGGCCAAGAGTTGGCCGACACCTGACCATCACACCTACCTACATGGCCAAGAGTTGGCCGACACCTGACCATCACACCTACCCATATGGCCAAGAGTTGGCCGACACCTGACCATCACACCTACCTACATGGCCAAGAGTTGGCAGACACCTGACCATCACACCTACCCATATGGCCAAGAGTTGGCTGACACCTGACCATCACACCTACCCATATGGCCAAGAGTTGGCCGACACCTGACCATCCCACCTACCTACATGGCCAAGAGTTGGTGGACAAGTTCAGGTGTTTCCAGTGAAGGGTTCTGTCAATACTTCATCATACAAAGACATTTTAGACAATTGTGCTCCTCCAACATTGTGGTAAGTTTGATGAAGGTCCTTCTCTGTCCCAGCATTACGGTGCCCTGTGTACAAATTCAGCTCCATAAAGACATGCTTTGAGGAGTGGAAGGGCACGTGTGGTCTGAGCACAGTCCTGACATCAACCCTACTGAACACCTGTGGGATGAATTGGAACAACCAGAAGTGTGAAGTCTGTTATAGTCCCAAATGGGGAGCCAACTTTGTATTAATGGCCAGGATTTTGGAATAGGATTGTCGGGTACCTGGTAAGAGGCAGAGTTGATGAGGGCTACTAGAAGATTGGAGCTGCAAGGAAGTGACGGGGAGGGGTTGGGTACAGGATTTGGCAACTCCATATTAATGGCCATGGTTTGGAATAGGATGTCCAGCAAGCTCATATAGATGAGATGGTTAGGGGCCCACATACTTTTGGCCATATAGTGTAAGTTACAGTGATTTGTCATTAGTCTGAGCTCTCTTCCTCGCACATGTTCCAGGGCATTGACTCACTTAATGCACAAGGACCAGGGATGACAGCAATGGAACCAGCACCTATACCATGTGGCTTCTTCAAGCCTTTGTCTTCTGAAACTACAATTTCTATACAGAATTTCATCTCTGCTCCCTGGAACATGACTGACCCGTCTCTAAATCTGTATCAGAAACACATTAAAGCCTAACTGTAGGACAGCAGCTAAATGTACAGCCTCATATATGGGAACTGCAAAGGGATTTGTAATGTGTGAAGCTGGTCTAGGAAGAACTAAAAATCCTGGCCTCTTTGAGGGCAACCACATTTTTAACTCTGTTACCTTCCTGTCTAACGTGGCAGTGAATGTCACAAGGTTTAGAATAGTTACAGCTAGGGATACACCGATACCAGTATTTTGGTACCGAGTACCGATAATTTTTTCCCGGTACTCGCCGATACCAATTACCGAGTAACGGAAGTCCCATTCAGGAAGCCAGGTGGCGTGTAAAGAGTCGCCACCCAGCTTCCCGATTAACAAAAAAGTCCCCTCTTACTTTCGTATGTGCAGCCTGTCATCCCCCGGGGCCTCTCCAGCGAGAACGCGGTCTTCGTCCGCTACCCAGCCGGAGCCGTCTAGCCGGCCAATCAGGAAGCCGGGCGCCGTGTAATGACTGGACGACGCCCTGCTTACTGATTGGTCGGGAGGCCGGCTCCATGCTCTCTTGTCATGAGATGACGAGGGAGCATGAAGCCAGCTTCCCGGCCAATCAGAAAGCAGGGCGTCGCGTCATTAGACGACGCCCGGCTTCCTGATTGGACGGCTCGGGCTGGGTACCGGACGAAGGCCGCATTCTCGCTGGAGAGGCC
>NW_017307548.1:245701-251684 GCF_000935625.1 Nanorana parkeri | reverse complement strand
AAGTCCCATTCAGGAAGCCAGGTGGCGTGTAAAGAGTCGCCACCCAGCTTCCCGATTAACAAAAAAGTCCCCTCTTACTTTCGTATGTGCAGCCTGTCATCCCCCGGGGCCTCTCCAGCGAGAACGCGGTCTTCGTCCGCTACCCAGCCGGAGCCGTCTAGCCGGCCAATCAGGAAGCCGGGCGCCGTGTAATGACTGGACGACGCCCTGCTTACTGATTGGTCGGGAGGCCGGCTCGTCGCTCTCTTGTCATGAGATGACGAGGGAGCATGAAGCCAGCTTCCCGGCCAATCAGAAAGCAGGGCGTCGCGTCATTAGACGACGCCCGGCTTCCTGATTGGCCGGCTAGACGGCTCCGGCTGGGTAGCGGACGAAGACCGCGTTCTCGCTGGAGAGGCCCCGGGGGATGACAGGCTACACATACTAAGGTAAGGTAACCTTACCTCACGAGGCCAGCTTCCGGTCAATCGCGAAACCGGGCAGCGTGTAATGACGCGCTGCCCGGCTTCCTGATACCGGAAGTACTCGTGCTAGGCATCGGAGCATTTGGGCGAGAGCGAGTACTTGCCCAAATACTCGGAATCGGCACCGATATCGATACCAGTATCGGTATATCCCTAGTTACAGCAGATATTATGAAGGTCTCTGTACGACACATTTCTGTTAAACACACAGCAGCTGTTTGCTCTGTGGATGTAAAGGGTCTAACATGCAGTTAACCACCCCAGTGGCAATCACTCTGTCTGCTGGCACTTAGATTGCTGTCCAGCAGGGTGGGAAAAACTCTCCACAGCTGAGAGCGCAGTCCTGGCGGCAGAGATGGGATCTGAGACTGTCGCTGTAAAGCTTTGAGAGATCAGAACACCAAAACAACAAGAAAATAACCAAATGAAACAAACACCGGACGCGATTTCTATGGTCCACTTACTGCGATTTCTCAAAGTCTCTTATGCTTTGACTCGTCGTTGGCGACAATACTAACTGTCCACAGGAGGTGGTTTTGTTTTTGGAATTCCTCTCGTTCCTGAGACTTCGTTCCTCTTCTTTATTACCCTGCTGGGCTAATATGCATTTCACAAGTTTATTTTTAAGTTTTTCCAGCCCGCTGTCCTTAAAGGGTCCCCCGAATGAGTCTTCCAAGCTGCTCAGACCAGTGTCTTCAAAGCTCAACTCTTGTTGTCTCTTATGGCTCCCTGACGCACAACCAGACTGTGTTTTGGAAGTCGGTATTAAGAGCTCAGAGGGCTCTGGACATAAAATCTCTTTCTGGTCATTTTGCGTGTCAGAATTACTCCTGTCGGAAACCCCCGGAGATGCCAGATATCGTTGATGGCTTGCTGCTGTCTCTTCAGCATCTGCGTCATAACATGGAGGAATCAGATCCTTTGATCTGGAATTCGCAGTGTCCAGAGAAGAGTCGCTGAAATCAATTTTCTTTGGTGACTGTCCCACATTGGCCAATTTTGGAGACGTTCTATCACATGATCCTTGTTGAGCCATAAAGGAAGGAGAGTCCGTGGAGCTAGGCAGGTTGCATCCATCACTGGCTTCCAGGAACCAGTCATTCTGAGAGTTCTGCAATTGTAAACTTTCATTATAGCGCAGCATCTTCTTCACAAGGGCCGAGAGATTCTTTTCGATGGAATGCTCATCGATTTGGGACTCTAGAGTAGAATCCTTTTCAAAACTTCCATCCTTTGAAGCAACCTTTGACTTTGGGGAGCTGTGAGGACGAAGGTATTGGGTAGACTCCACGGACCAGTTGTCCTGGAGCAGCGACACTGTTAGAGGAGCCATCATTGCAGAAGAGTCTGAAGAATTGTTCGCAGCCTCTCTAGAAGAGTCTCTACTCAGCATGGCTCCTCCTGCTCGAGAACCAATCTGAGGGGAAGATGCATTATGTAGTTCTTGTTCTGCAATAAGATCAGTAGAAGTGTCTGTGTGAGGACTGCTCTTGGATGACCGCTCGCTTTTCTTCTTCTTCGGCTGCTTTGGGGGTTCCTCCTGAGAAGAATAAGGCTTTTCTGGTGCATTGCTGATATTTGACGAGTCGCATGCGCTGCCGGGGTCTTCTCCAGAACTCCACAAGTTTTGGTGGCCACATGGTTGTGTCCGCTCCAAAATCCCACAGCTGCCTGCACAGTCACAACTTACTCCCTGCTTATGTTCCGGAGATTCAGAATCACTAAAGCTTAAACCTTGACCTTTTCCTGCCGCCTTTCTAATGTCCGGAGAACCCTGGTGAAGGAAGAACGATAGTCTTTCACGGACCAACTCTTCTTTCTTCCCTTTTTTCTGTACCGACACATAAGAAAAAGAGTCTTCGCTAAAATCACTATCATCGGGGTCTTCCAGAGGCAGTCCTTCGTGATGTGACAGCGAAGTGTTGATGTGGCCGACTAGAACTTCTTGGGGCTTATAGAGGTCCAAGATCTTCTCCAGTGGTCGGTATTGCAGCTTTTGTTGGAAAATCGGTGGGTTTTGGAACTGCTGGTGGTAATGTCTTAAGTGTTCCTCTCGGTCTTTTTGTTCTGGACGGTTACTCGGCTCACTGCTAGTCTTCTGATGGACTTTATCCCCTAAATGTACTGGCCTTAAGTTGTATTCCCAAAAAGGCATCGCGGTCTTTGAGACAATATGTTTCTGCACTGGTTGTACAGGTTGAACGCGTTGCACTAGTTGTCGATGATGGTTGAAGTGGACTTTGAAATCAGTTTCCACTTCATATTCAGCGTCCTGAGGATTCCCCTGTACTGGAGCCTTATCCTGGTTTTCACACTTCTTTGCTCCGTTATGTCCCAGTCTAGCGGCACCTTTCAGTGGAGTGGTGTGGGCAAGCCAGGCTTGGATGGGGGAACCTTTTGCATTATTTTGCCTGACGGAGATTTTTGGGGTCGATGACAGGGGCACATTGTTGGGATGGAAGACGGACGGATACGATTTGGTCTTTGCGGTGACTGAGGTAGATGAGTATTGTGCGCCCAGTTTTACTTTTTTAGGGGATATCTTTTCCCCCAGCGCCGAGGATGTATTCTGAACCCGTTTTGGAGACACGCAAGGGGTGCTTCTGCTTCGATTAGTGCATGTTGGGGTGTTCTTTATTCCTCTTTTTAATTCTTTCACCCTAAAAATAAAATATAAGGTCAGTAATTATTTCATTCACGGAGGATCCTGGGGAAAAAAAGGAAATATTTGCTTAACCCTCTTGGATTGGTGGCACTGCGATCAGGATTCATACAGCCCAACTACAGGTTTAGCTTTAAAGAGGTCAAATGAGGCTGATAAAAAAAAAAAAAAAGTCTAAAACATTAAAAAGGGCCTATGTGTCAATGACTTCAGTTTAAGACAATTTTGGGATCATTCAGAATTCACTGACAGGTGCGTTTGACTTGCTACAAGTAGGTTTTGAATTTCCATTAACTTGCTTCGTGATGCTTGAAGTGAACAAAAGCCCAAGTCTTATTGTTGGCCTTTTTTGGTAAAGCAGCTTCAGCTCTCCTAAATCAGCCTGTCCCCAGTCAGTATGATGTGCAGTGCGGTCTGACAAGCCAAACCTTCCCCTTCCGGTCTGACTCAGCAGGAGGTGTGCCAGACCACAGCAAAGATACTTCAGCTCTTACACAGACCACAGCGGTCCCTCTCTGCAGCATACTAGTGGGGAACATGTTGACCTAAGACACTGTTGGTAAGATATGGGGCACTTGGAGATACATGGTACTTGGAGATACATGGTAAGATATGGGGCACTTGGAGATACATGGTAAGATATGGGGCACTTGGAGATACATGGTAAGATATGGGGCACTTGGAGATACATGGTAAGATATGGGGCACTTGGAGATACATGGTAAGATATGGTAAGATATGGGGCACTTCGTGTTTTGCAGAACAATGCGTTGGTAACATTTTCAAAACAACATCAATTGGGTTTGAATTCCACAGTCGGTCACATGACTGATACTGTGGCATCTGTCACATGGTCTACAACAGAGAATTTAAGGGTAGCGACTTTTATCAAGTGATTATAAAATAGGAAGTGTGGCGCTCAACTCCCACCGATCAGACTGAAACCTGACTTTGAAATGACAGCTGAAGAATTACAATATGAATCTGGTTGTTGTGGAACAATATGGCTTTCAAACATGAATATAAAAGGCTTGATGGCCACGATATATGTATATATCAGGTAGGCAGTGATCCCTCCAAACACTACTGATCTGAACATGTCAGTACTATCATGTAGGGTTCCCCATGCTCAATTGTTTGAGGAAGTCGCCACTTACCTATCTGCATAACGCAGGGTGTTCAGCGTGTGCTCAGTTGCTATGTGACTGGGCGATACGTTAGCGATCATGCAGGTCTTTGAATTGCCAATAAAAGAATCTTTAAGTACCTAGATGAAAGAGAAATGGTAACAATGGTGGTAAGTGTTCTATCCAGTAGCCCAATAACTAAAACCTCATATAAACTTTAACATGCTAATATAAGATCAAAAGTGGTTTTCAATCTTTCAGCACTTGACAAAACCTGAACAGTAAGTAATCTCCAAAATGTAGCCATGGCCAGCAATAAAAGCCTGACGGGTACCGGACCGCATGACTCTATAAAGTTACCGTCAATGCTCTGGTGGGAAAAGGAATTGCAATTCTCTGTATCACTGGAAAGTTGGTATTCAGTTATCTCCCAAACCTTGAAAACTTCTAAGTGTCTAAGCCACTGGGAATCAGTGCAATAAAATACTCCACAAATGGTATTTTACTTCCCAGAGGTTGGCGAGAGCTTTCCCTTCTTGCGGCTTGGTGGGCTCACTGTCTCACATATGGTGGTCATGTACCTCACTCCAGTCTTTCTGGGGTGCTATCTCCAACCTTATATCTGTTATCACCCAGGTCCCGCACGTTCATTCCCCACATCTTGCTCTACTAGGGATAGGCTTGGAAATTTGGCCCAAGAGTTCTCGCACAATAGTATCTCATGTCCTCATTGCAGCTCGTCTTGCCATAGCAAGAGCCTGGAAACAGCCTGAGCCCCCATCTCTGCACAATGTCATACAAATCTTAAATACACACGCCCACTTCAAATATCTCTTCGCAAAAGCCAACCTTACAACTCGCCTCACAATGGGCTTGCTGGTTGTCAGACCCCCAGATGCCTGATCAGAACCACATAACCGATTAGCTATATTATGGTAGTTACTTCAATTAGAACGCTTAGGATGTTTCATGCATTGATGTGCCCTCGTAATTATGTTGTTGCCGCCTGTACTGACCACCCTTCCTCGCATTGGTCCTAATTTTAGCAGATGGCCCCATTTCTCTTCGCCACTCCATACATTCCCTTAATGGCCACATTTGTGTATGGTTACTTACTGTTTTACTTTTTTTTTTTTGTCTTTTATTGTTTGTTTTTAAAATGTGCAAACATAATAAAATTCTTGTTATAAAAAAAAAACAAAAAACCTGTCAGGGATGTGAGCACGATTTGTGCTATATTCACATGCTAGTATTCTGTAGAGCTTTTTTTTATACAATACACCCTAACAGAATCCCCCCAAAAATGCCTGTAAATTACCATTATTGGATCTTTTTACTAGCGGTCACATGACCACTTTCACCCCTCTTCCTCCCCAAGCTCCTTGTGCAGAAAACAGTGGTACAAGCGGGAGCACTGGCAGGGTCTACAGGTATTTGTGCATTTTTTGCAGGAAAAGGAAGGAGAAAAGGCACTGACACCGTATACCAAAAAAAAAATTGTTTAAATGAATAAAGTTATTTGATTTTTTTTTTTTTTTTACATACACTTTAAGGCTGAGCATGCTCTTGTCACAGATGACACACTAATGACAAAACTAAAGCCCGAGTTGGCACTAAGATGTTGAAACCTTCTTCAAATTAAGATAGAAAACAATTGAGGTGAAAAACAGAACAGTACAGTACAGGAAGGATTTGATTGCAGATTTCGTAGGAAGGCTGAGGACTGAAAG
>NW_017307548.1:232484-245640 GCF_000935625.1 Nanorana parkeri | reverse complement strand
GGTGCCTATGTGGTCCTGTCTAGGAAAGGACGAATAGATTTCATCCTTTACAGATCTCACCTGGGTCAGTTTGCTTTGTCTGAATGGGGTGTGGGCCTGCTCCTGGTCCAGGGCCCGGATACATTCTTTTAGCTGATGAGAAAACACAATGTATTATTATTACTGGTGAACGCAGACAGGTTTACTCTACATAATAAAATGTATGCTGCTCGCCCAGACTTGTATCACTATCAGTCCAGTGAATCTAAACACGGGATCTGCTATGCAAGTCAGGCTGTAAAACATGGATTCCTGTCACTAAGTGAACTGGTTGTTTGAGGGGCCCTTTAGTGGTCAACCTCTCACCCGTGCTCAGAATAATTATAGGTCCCCATGCACAGTCATGGTATATTTCCAGAGATGAGGTTGCACGCACTCACAGCAAGGAGGCTTTGGTTGATCTCTGCTCCTTCCATTTTGGTTTGTTTGTCCGATTCCCGGGCATCAGCCGCCCTCTCACTTCCAGCCAGGTCAATGAAGGACATTCTAAGGTGGACAAGAGATGTTACATTGAGATGATTATACCAAATAAAAGGCAACCCAGCACCATGTTCTATGTATACTGATATATTATTAGAGGAAAGTTATTATTATTACATAGGATTTATATAGTGCCAACAGTTTGCGCAGCGCTTTACAATGTAAGGAAGACATTAGAGTTACAATACAAAACAAGACAAGATGGTAAGGAGAGCCCTGCCCCTGAGGGCTTACAATCTAAAAAGGGAGGGGCAAGTGATACATGAGGAGGTAGCTGTGTGGGGATGAATTGTTTGAGAAAGTGTTGGTTGAGTGGTTAAGTTGAGGTGGGATCGGCTTCCATGAAGAGATGAGTCTTTAGGGAACGCATAAAGGCAGTCAGAGAAGTGATAGACGGACAGGTTGGGGCAGGGAAGGTGCATTTATTGTTTTTTCTTCCCCTCCAATCCTAAAGTAACCCAAGCTCTCCTGCCCAGATGTATACTTAATCCCGCTGCCCACCCAATGTTTACAATGTCTGCTTTGCGTTGACCCCATCTACAATCCTCTTTGACTTCTATGGGACAGCTTTCAAAGTGTCTCCAGCCTCAGTAGAAGATCCCATAAAGGTCCACCAGGGAATGACTGCACAGCCAAGTTCACTGAAATCTCACTGAACCTGAAGAGGGAACGTTGACATCATGTCCTGAGCACTGCATTAGGGAGGAGATTGCACGCTTCCCACTGCTTGCAAGCCCTGGATATTTTGAAGTGGCTACCAAGAAAAAATGGCGGAGAAGCAAATATAAAGTGGATGTCACTTTGACGAGTGACTCTTTAGATATGTTTTTTGGCATGAACTATTAGATAAAATGCAGGAAAAAGAAAAAGCAATATACAAATGGTTTTTAAAAAAAACAACAATACATTTGGTAAATGTAACAATGTTCTTAACCATAGCAGTGTGAATGGATCCTCACTGCACAGAGATTTTGTACAATGTTCCTCATTTGCTTGCCCTTACACACGGTATTTGTAAATCTAAACATCAACCAAGACTGAGAGCCATCAATCCGCATATTGTACAGAAGATGTCACACACTCACCTCCCAAGTTTACGACTCCGGCCATCTTTGATTTGGATCTGTATGACAGCATGCGAGCGGGAGGAGTCGGAATTCACACCGGTGGCGCCTGTGCTGCGCTCCCTGCTGCCCTTTGCGATCATCTAAACAGAAAAGAATGTCACCATTTATCAATAACGTGAATTGTACACCAGAAGCCATTGGCAACTAAGGCTGGTAAATATGAGCCCAGCTATAAACTTGATGCTGCTGCAATAAGCTAGGGGGATAAAGCAACTGGCCAAACCATGCACCTGCCTGTCATTTCACAAGGGAGGATGAACTTGAAGGCACAGTTGGTATCTGATGGGGGCCATGTTGGTACAGACAATGCAAACATGGCGGCTTCTCTAGACTTAGTGCAAACATTATCAATTTCATTTGAAAGGATGGGGGTGCCAAAACTGCAACCTTGCCTAAGGTCCCATCCTTCCCTAATCTGCCTCTGTCAGGATGGAAAACTGAAATACTAGGACGGTAGGCTGGCTGGAGGCTACCTATAAAAATTGAATTTCTTCCCGATTTACTTTAGGGCTTGTTCACACCGAAAACGCGTGTGTTCCAGAGCGGTAGCTGTTGGAACGCACGGCAATCAAGAAGAAACTTCCCCCCGCGTTCTGGGGCGGGAGGGCGCATGGCGGTGCATTGAATTTAATGGCACCGCTTCTACACCCCTCCGCCCGCAGTGCGATCGGACGCGTGGCAAGACTTTGTCAGCGCTCCGTTCCACTGCAAATGCACAAAAATAGGGCTTGCTACCGCTCTGGAACGCACACGCTTTCGGTGTGAACAAGGCCTAAGAGGTCCAGAAGGTGAGGAACAGTACTTACCTCCAACAGGAAGTCCACACTATGCACCTGAACTTCTTGAAGTCCCACAACTTGAACTACGTGTTTTCCGTCTTCCCTGGCGTGCAGCCTGCGAGATGGGAAATCAAATTATGTGAATTATTCCGATCCGCCAGTCACTCATATATTATAATACATACATACATACACACACACACACACACACACACACTAGCTGTACACTTTACAATCCAATTATACAATCTCCTTTAGATCTTTGTAGTATGAGGGTCTGGCTGGAAATGAACGGAACTGTTCAGGTAGGCCCTCACACTACAAAATGTTTTGTAGATATAAAGAAGTCCGTGAGGAGATTCTACAGCAGGGGTAGGCAAACTCTGGCCCTCCAGCTGTGGTGCAACTACAAATCCCACCAGGCATTGCAAGACTGAAAGCCACAGACATGACTGCCAGAGGCAGACACAAGATGAGGCGCACACACACCAGACAGAGCTGAGCACATGCCAAGGGGTAGGAAATTGCCCACTTGTCACCAGTTCTACCAGTCCACAACACACGGGCGTCCTTTACCTTTTCCTCCCGTTTAACAAGTCATAAAGCTGCCCGCAGTAGATTTCGTAAAAGCTGATCCACACGGAAAGGTCTTTAGATGGCTGAGTGGATTCCAGCAGCCTGAAGATGTCTCTGGCAGCCAAAGCGTATAGTCCGGGGTTCTTCTGGGTCCCGATCATGGTGTATGTTTTCCCTGCGCCGGTCTGCCCATAAGCGAAACACGTTGCATTGCCACTAAAAACACAGAAACAGCCCTTAAATTTCAAAAGTCTATCTAAACCCAAAACATTTAATATATTGCAGCTTCGATGTGGCGGCTGCATTTGTTTCCTTTTTTCAGGCCATGGTCGTGCCAGAAATGCCGTGACCTTGACCCCCCATACATACACAGGGGCCCAAGATCCTGGAATGGAAAAAGGAACACTCTGATCAAGGTGGAAGGCCTAGACAAGGCAGAGCTGCATCAAAAGAGGGACCACTGACCCAAAGGCCATCCATCCAGAACAAGAAACATCAAATATTGTACTGCTCTGCGACGGTACTGAACACAATATAAACCAGGGGATGGGACGGGTTCTTCACTGTTCTGCTTGTGTTCCTTCTAGGAGGGAAGAAACAATCATCTCTAAGGTTGCTGTCCTTGAATATGACTGGGGGAAGACGGCTTGAACAATTTTCTCTTCCCTTTGGAGACTATTATCCCCAGCAAACCACCATGTAATGGAGATGATCATACGCAGACATGTTGGAAGTCCTCCAGCCTGTATGAGAACCAAGGCTCCCTCCATAGGTACCATGACAAATGAGTGTAGACACACAGGAAGTGTGCTGTTCATAGTATTATGAGGTGAAAAGAACAGGAGATAGAACCAGAAAATGAAAAACCAATGCAGCCATCACATCACCTCAGCACCGGTAGCCCGCAATGAATACAATATATATATTAGGGGTCTATTTATATACAAATGCGAATCTCTGTGAATGTTCTATCGGCACTAATGGATGCACAAAACGAATGTGCTCATGTGTTTTCTCTATGCACTCACTGGACACTTTATTAGGTACACCTGTTCAACTGCTCGTTAAGACAAATATCTAATCAGCCAATCACATGGCAGCAACTTAGTGCATTTAGGCATCTAGACGTGGTGAAGACGACTTGCTGAAGTTCAAACTGAGCATCAGAATGGGGAAGAAAGGAGATTGAAGTGACTTTGAACCTGGCATGGTTGCTGGTTCGAGACGGGCTGGTCGGAGTATTTCAGAAACTGCAGATCTGCTGGGATTTTCACACATAACCATCTCTCGGGTTTACAGAGAATGGTCCGAAAAAGAGAAAATATCCAGTGAGCGGCAGTTGTGTGGAGGAAAATGCCTTGTTGAGGTCAGAGGAGAATGGACAGACTGGTTTGAGATTATACAAAAGGCGACAGTAACTCCAATAACCCAATAGAGCAGCATTGGGATGTGATGGAATGAGAGATTCACAGCTGACAAATCTGCAGCAACTGCGTGATGCCATCATGTCAATATGGACCAAAATCCCTGAGGAACGTTTCCAACACGTTGTTGAATCTATGCCATGTGGTATTAAGGCAGTTCTGAAGACAAAAATGGGGCCAACCCGGTACTAGGATTTACCTAATAAAGTATCCAGTGAGTGTACGTTGAATGTGTTTTCGAATGTCATCATGTAATACCGTAGTATGGCTACTAGATGGAGCTGAGGAGCATAGGAAATAAAAACGTATTCCCCTATGCTCCATCTAGTGGCCATAATGCCGTATATTTCAACACTTTCTCACCCTGTCTAAATCTTTACAGGTTTTCTGTCCAAACCGCCCATGCTGTTTTTTCCTTTGGATCAGAGGCATTAGAATGTAAGCTCCTTGGGAGAATGAACGGATAAATATGGACCCCTCGGTCTCTGTATCATAATTTATTGCTAGAAACTTCAAATGGTTATCAATGTGAAATCATTTTATAAACAATGTGCAGTGTGAATGGAAGACAACATGAACGGCATGCAGTATTGTCCCCTACCCGTTGAACACATGCTGAATAAGCGGCTGAGATGTCTTCATGTACACATCCTGATTGGTCAACTTCTCGCTAAAAGCTTCATCAAAATAAAACACATGCTGAAAGTGAAAAAAATAAAATGTCATGCAAATTAAACTAAAAAAGAAGTGCAAAATAAAATCCCAAATACAGAAACTCACCCTGGGTGTCATGAACCCCTTGCCTGACCCCGGATGGCAGGTGGGCGTTTATAGAGCATCCTTTGCCGCTAACGTGCACTATGACACCCACCCCTTCCGCCAAACCCCTGCACAAGAGTGACAGTTTAAACAGCTGGCGACGGCTTTTACATACAAGCATTCGGGCAGCTAAAGAGCCACCCGATTGCTTGTATGGTGCCAGGGAGTGTGCGCCCCCCCACGAACCATCACTCCCGGCTCTCCTGGGCTTCATGCTGGCTTGGGACCAGCTCGGCAAGTCTCTGCTGCTTTATCGGAGGGAGATCAGCACACATTTACCGGCTGATTTCCCTTCCAATCACTGAACCTGCAAGCAATGTGTATTACGTCACTTCCGGTGTCACTCCGTCATTTCTCTGGCTGCTGTAGCCAGAGAAGAAGCTGGTGAAGCAGATCTGTGCTATATCAGCTTCTTTGGGGCCCCTAGGTGACAATAGGAGTCTAATAGACCTCTGATGTCTCCATAAAGAGGACCTGTCACACCCTCTTTGTTACCACATAGAGGGCTTGTGAGCTGCCACTGATTGGGTCAGGAGGAGGGCGTGGAGTTTGAAGCGTGCTTCGTTGAATTTAGGCTAACTGGGCTCGCATCTAGCCTAGGCTCATCTCTATCAATCCAGGCATCTGAATATTATGTCTTAAAGAGGTCAACGCAAAAAGCTTATAAGAGGCAAAAAGTCGGAATTCCTTCTCTATACTAAGTTAGGACAAGTCACTCGAAAGACCTGTACGTGTCACCTAGCTGCAGCAGAGGTAAAATCAGGCCTCCTGTCCTGCCAGAGGGCTGTGCTTGTATAAATCTCAGGACTGGATGAACAAAAATACAAATCCCCTGGCAGGTAAAACAGCTCCCATGTATACATTTCCTCCGGCAGCCTGTAGTGCAGCTTTAAGAAAAAAGCATGTGTGTAGCAGTACTGCAATGAAGACTGAAAGATAGAGAGGAGCCTGAAGCATAGTCTGTTCCCCCCTTACCTGCAGAATGTATTCTTTCAGATTCACGGCTTCTTTCCTCTCATAAATCACGACGGTTTCTGGGCCCTCCACGTTCACCACGCTCATCTCCCCGCGTCTCTCCTCTCTTAAACCCAGCGGACGTTTACGGACGCAGACTCTGATTTTATCCGTGTCGGTCCAGGGGCCTTCCTTCTCCGCGGAACCCGGCCTGTCCAAGTCACAGGATGAAACACATTTGTGAAATAAGCGGTCTTCCTTATTGTAAAAGCGTACTATAGCAGCCGGGTGTGGATGGACCCTCCAATAGCCAATAGGAGTTCAACATTCATATACAAACCAGCAGCGTAAGCTCTGATCAACGAGGAACCTTACAGCCCCAGAAACGTTTTGACTTGTTCTGGACCTCAGTGATGAAATACCCCTTTACCTTTTTTTTTTTAGACAACCTAGTAGCGAGTACCTTAGCTAAAATTTGAATGTCTGTATTCAAAAGAGAGATAGGCCTGTACGATTCTGGCAACAGCGGACTATTAGGCCTTGTTCACACCAAATGCAGACCAGATCCGGTCAGGTTTCTGCACACGCAGTGCAGTGGGTTGTGCCGCGTTTTGGATGCGTTTAGGGCCGGTTTTGGTAAAAATAAATAAATGTAAGTTTAACATGGGCTTTCAGGCACTTGCATGCGTTTTTGCATTTTAGATGCGTTCCAGAGCAGGTAAAATAGGGCTTGCCGCAGTTTTTTCATCCGGTCTGGATCCGCACTCTGCGATGTGAACTAGAGGTCAAAATACCATAGGAATACATTGGACGCAGTTTTGATCCGGTCTGCACCTGCTCTGGATCTGCTCCGCGCTTGGTGTGGACAAGGCCTTACCCATTTATGGCAGAACTACGATGGTGGCCTCGTACATAGTAGCGGGCAGGCTTCCTTCAGAGAAGGCTTCGTTAAAAGTATCCAGAAGGGTAGGGAGAAGCGCCGTGGCATATGTCTTATACACTTCAATAGGAAGTCTGTCCGGCCCAGGGGCCTTATCGTTCGGGAAACTAGCCTTTGCCAGCTCCAGTTCCTCCAAAGTGAGGGAAGGTAAAGATATGTTATCTAAATAATCGCCCAAAACACCCGATTAGTGAAAAACAGTTTATTCTGGGATTGTGCCGTCATCAAAGTAGAGAGGGAGAGCTCAGTATCCTCACCTTTTCGCTCTCTGCCACTTTCTGATAAGCTAAATTCACCCCTTTACCTTTAGTTAACCTTAGATCAGGGGTGGGCAACTCCGGCTGTTGTGAAACTACAAGTCCCATGAGGCATTGCAAGACTAACAGTCACAGGCATGTTGGAGTTTGTAGTTAAAGCACAGCTGAAGGGCCGGAGTTGCCCACCACTGCCTTAGCCCAGGTTTTTTTGGTTTTTTTTTTTGCTCACACCTCCAACGTTCATCTAATGCAGCGGTTCTCAACCTTTCTAGTGCCGCGACCCTTTGATAACAATGCCCAAGTTGTGGCGACCCCCAACAGTAAAATTATTTTCGTTGCTCCTTCATCGCTGTAATTTTGCTACCGTTAGATAGCTATTAGATCGCGGCTCCCTGCCGCCCGGGAGAGAAACACTTTCTCCCGGAAAGGTTTACTCTGCTCGAGCAGAGTAAACCTTTCCCTGCTGTTTTTATTATTTTTTTTCTGACATCGGAGCCGCCGGCCGCCAGAAGAAAAAAAAAACAGCATAGGAATGCATAGCTAGATTCCTATTTGCTATTTCACTTTGCAATAGCCAATAGCAAACTAACTATTGCACCTGCCCTCTGCTGCTGTCAATCACTAGAAGGGGACCTGATGGAGAACTAGCCAAGTGAAAGTGAAATAGTCAATAAGATTCTAGCTATGCATTCCTATGCCTTATTTTTTTTGTTTCAGGCGGCCTGCGGCTCCAATGTCAGAAAAAAACCAGAGCAGGGAAAGGTTTACTCTGCTCGATCGAGCAGAGTAAACCTTTCCGGGAGACAGTGTTTCTCTCCAGGGCGGCCAGGAGCCGTTTTCTAATAGCGGGAGACTCCCGGAGCGTCCGGGAGAGTTGGGATGTCTGTAGGCGACCCCTGGCAAATCGTCATTCGACCCCCAACGGGGTCGCGACCCACAGGTTGAGAACCGTTGATCTAATGGATCTTTAAGGGTCTCTTTGTGTCGCCTAATCAGGATCTTTGTACTCGGTGCTGTAGTGAGCATTGATGATGCAAGTACTGAATTTATTTGTATAATGTGGCCAATACGGCCCCTGTATAATGTGTAGTAAATATCTTACCGCATGCATGGCTGTGGCACCCCATAATTATATCCCGACACATGCATTACTCTGCGGATAACAGGGGCCTCACTGTCTCTGGATCCTGGTGGCAGGCCTTGCATTGCTTTACAAGAGCTGGATTCCTCTTCTTCCAGCAATGGGAGGACTTTCTGGCCATGAGACTGCTCAGTAGGTGCCGCCCTTACTGTCGGTTCCGCTGAGCATTTCTTGGGCTGAGGATAAGATATCTCTGGCGATGAAAAGGCATCGCAGTCCCGGTCATTGACCTCAAACCGCAGCTGCCTCCTGGTGGCCGATCTACTAGTCTGGGGCTGGAGGTAGACACAGCCAGGCTGAAGGGGTGTCCTCTCCTCTCTGTCCTCCTCTGACACGCTCTGGATGATCTTGATCAGCTGGAAGAGCCGCTTGCGGTCCTCCATGTTGTGGACCCCCAGCCTGGAGTAATCCTTCATGGTCACAGTGGCCAGTTCCTCGACTTTCTGCAGGCCGACTGCAAGAAAATGAGGGTAATACTGCTCGAGCTCGGCCTCGCAGAGGCACTCACGGAGGCAGGAGGCCATGGCCAGAAATTCCGTCTTGTGTCCTGAAAGTAAAATACAAAGCTGGTTTACTAACTTTGGCTTGTCAGTCGGCATCAATGGCACATAAAACACAGTAGGAGGGTAGGGAGGTGGCCAAGCTGTATATGGTAAAGAAAAGTCAGGTCACCAATCTGGCCGTGCTGTCTGGCAGGGCTTGATAAAGCCGAAGACTGGCTAAACAGACATATAAACCATATGGTGGGGACATACCCTCCATTTATGTATTTAGGCGTTTTTCGGGCATTTATTTCTATATCGCAGGACTGGTGATAAGGGGAATCTGAACATCTATTTTAAAAACACAACTGTCCACGTCCACACATTCACCCACGCCTTCCCGCAAGCTGCATACTCATTTCTGACGGGTGGAAGGTCATTTGGAGCGCCAACAAATTTATATCGTATACTGCAAGGGATCAAAGAAATATATCCAGGGACTGGATTTCGGGAACGCGCAGCTGTCCCTGGATGAGGAGAGAAGGCATGGTCGGGTGTATTTTTACACCAAACCACAGACCCTGAGCTGCTTGTGTTACCGATCACCCGACAGATGTCTCTCAATACCGATCACACATAGAAATACACATTCAGAAATATTGGTTTATCATCTTCATGATCTTGAAACCTCAGCCAGGCTCTAGAGAGAGGAAAGGCTAAAAGTGATATTCCGGCCATGGGCAGGAGCACGAATCCACTGCGAGAAGGACAGTGCAGGTGACTGAAGGAGCAAGCTAGAGGCTGCGTGGAGACAAGTACCACAGAGCGCACTAGGAGTCACTAGATGACACAGGATTCCCTGGAGGCACAAGATCACCCAGCATGCTCTCAGGTGCAAGTCAAGGGGCTCAATGGGTCACCAGGTGACACATAATGCTCAAATGCTGCAGGACGCACTAGAGTAACGGAGCACAGTGGCAAGCTGAAGTCATCGGGTGACACAGTATGCTTTGATGCTGAGAGGTGCACTTAAGTCATGGAGCACACTGGGGTCACCAGGTGACACGAGCTAGGCTAATGCTGAGGGGTGCACTGGAGTCATGGAGCACACTGGGGTCACCAGATGACACTGGATTGTCTGATGCAGAGGGGTGCACTGGAGTCATGGAGCACACTGGGGTCACCAGGTGACACTGGATTGTCTGATGCAGAGGGGTGCACTGGAGTCGTGGAGCACACTGGGGTCACCAGGTGACACAAGATGCTCTGATGTCATTGTGCACACTGGGGTCATCAGGTGACACCGGATGCAACAGGGCGCACAGGTGACACAGTATGCTCCGATACTGTGGGGTGAACTGGAATACTGCAGCAGGATAAAGCATAGCGACACATTGCATGGCGTTTTCCTTTCTTATAATGCACCCTATGTACAACTGCGACAAGTACATGGAAAAGTCATGGGCGGGTTACACATCATTGACATATTATTTCACTTCTAAAAAGGAGGGAAAAGACCATTTTAGTTATTTATGTCACAGACAATGGCCGTAAGGTAGTACAGATCATGCACTGTTAGCTACATGTAACTTACAGCTTTAGAAGCAAAGTGAACACCTTGTTTTCATGCACCTAGAATGTATTTAGCAGATATAAACTGGAAGTTCACTGGGGCTTTAAGCCTCTCGTGATCATTTACAGTTGGGAGTCTGTAGTACACCCTGGGAGTTTTCTCACAGTATCTATCCTACTAATGAGCCCCTGCGACCGCTCTAGCCATGGGAGGCGACGAGCCCCGGCGACTGCTCTAGCCATTGGAAGTAATGAGCCCCAGCGACCTCTCTAGCCATGGGAGGCGACTAGCCCCAGCGACCTCTCTAGCCATGGGAGGCGACGAGCCCCGGCAACCTCTCTAGCCATGGGAGGTGGCAAGATGCACCAGAGTCACAGAGCACATAGGGGCATACTGGAGTCATCAGGCGACGGGGGGGGGTACATTAAAGTCACAAGGTGTACTGGGGTCACCAGGTGACTGATGATGCTCTGGAGTCATGGAGCACACTGGGGTCACCAGGTGACACCCGATTGTCTGATGCAGCAGGTTACACAGGTAATACAGAATGCTCCAACATGAAAGGTGGCTACAGGTTGCAACCGCTGTTCTCCACATCAGAGGTGACGACTCCCGCTGCCCTCTCTAGGCATGGGAGGTGACAATTCCTGGTGCCTGCTCTATGCATGGGAGGTGACAATTCCTGGTGCCTGCTCTATGCATGGGAGGTGACAATTCCTGGTGCCTGCTCTATGCATGGGAGGTGACAATTCCTGGTGCCTGCTCTATGCATGGGAGGTGACAATTCCTGGTGCCTGCTCTATGCATGGGAGGTGACAATTCCTGGTGCCTGCTCTATGCATGGGAGGTGACAATTCCTGGTGCCTGCTCTATGCATTGTAGATGACAACTTCCGGCGCCCGCTCTCTACGCATGGTAAGTGACGACTCCTGGTACCCACTCTATGCATTAAAAGTTACAACTCCTGGTGCCCGCTGTACACATTAGGGACAACAACTCCTCACTCACGGTCCCTATGGTTTGGAAGCTGCTCTGGAAAGTAATCATTTTAGTTCAAGTTTACCCACCAGTGAGATTTATAAGATGTTATACTTTGTGATGGAACAAAACCAGCCCCGGAACTGTTTGGAGAACATACACGCTGAGTAATCCCCAATATACTGACGAATATTATGTTTGTAAGAAAGGAACACCCAGAGGGGACGCAGGATTCAGGCAGGGCGCAATCACTGACACATCGAGTATATATAGGTGTTCCTGCTGCAGGAGAAGCAAATTAAATCAGGTTATTAGATTTTCTCCAGACACATGAAAGGTGACCCGAGCAATGATGGGCCAGATTTATAAAACTGGATTTAATGGCGGATGAATCAGTCCTATTCAGGATGACGTGAAGGCACCTTCACACACCATACGAGGAACACTTCACATTCATGTATTGCCTTATTAGTGCACTTACAAGTCTATGAGTGTTCCCATTATAACCAGCTACACGCAGGATACCACAGCTGATACCACCAGCTGTCCCACACGGCAAATGGCCGAGCCCTGCCCACACCTCCACCACATCAGACAGAAAGGCTTGCCTCATGTAACCCTTTCCCTGCTATGAACAGACATCCTGGGAGACAATTTTGGAACCCTCTGATGCAATTTTAATCATCATCATCATAAGTGCCCCAAAACCCCCAGAGAACCAAACAGGAGGCATTATTATGTTAATCTTGACTTTAGTTATTCAAGTCATGGCCTAGACCAACCCCTACAACGTACTAAAATACCATCATTAGAAGAATCAGTAGGAAGCTGTTTAGAAGTGATGACCTCTAATGGTGCCTGCATCACATTCAGCCCCGTTCACACCCCAGCGTAGGGTATTAGAGACATTTTCAAGGATTTTTTTTTCCACTTTTAGGCTTTGAGCAACAATCATCAAACTGCACAATGCTCAGATGTGACCGGCACCACTGAACAAAGAAAAAAAATGGGATTCTTCTTATTGTTCAGTATTGTTGCACATCGGCAAAACGCTCGGGTTGGAGAAGTCCTTCTCATCCAGGGTTCCTCCAGGAGGTGGCTAGGGGTTCCTTGAGCTGTGGCTGATCGGACTTCCATATGATGATCCCTAAATAGTTCCAGGGTCAACCCCATTGGGCAGAGCCAGCAACATGACCCCAATGATCTTTTTCTGCTGTCTGTAAGGGGGCATTGTGGCCACCAATGTAAGGGGAACATTCTTCTTCTTCTCACCAACCACCAATGTAAGGAGCATTCTTCCCCCTGACCACCAATGTAAGGAACATTCTTCCCCCTGACCACCAATGTAAGGAACATTCTTCCCCCCTGACCACCAGTGTAAGGGACATTCTTCCCACTGACCCCCAATGTAAGGGACATTCTTCTTCTTCTCACCAACCACCAATGTAAGGAGCATTCTTCCCCCTGACCACCAATGTAAGGAGCATTTTTCCCCCTGACCACCAATGTAAGGAGCATTCTTCCCCCTGACCACCAATGTAAGGAGCATTCTTCCCCCTGACCACCAATGTAAGGAGCATTCTTCCC
>NW_017307548.1:220261-226964 GCF_000935625.1 Nanorana parkeri | reverse complement strand
TTCCCCCTGACCACCAATGTAAGGAACATTCTTCCCCCCTGACCACCAGTGTAAGGGACATTCTTCCCACTGACCCCCAATGTAAGGGACATTCTTCTTCTTCTCACCAACCACCAATGTAAGGAGCATTCTTCCCCCTGACCACCAATGTAAGGAGCATTTTTCCCCCTGACCACCAATGTAAGGAGCATTCTTCCCTCTGACCACCAATGTAAGGAGCGTTCTTCCCACTGACCACCAATGTAAGGAGCATTCTTCCCCCTGACCACCAATGTAAGGAGCATTCTTCCCCCTGACCACCAATGTAAGGAGCATTCTTCCCACTGACCACCAATGTAAGGGACATTCTTCCCACTGACCACCAATGTAAGGAGCATTCTTCCCACTGACCCCCAATGTAAGGGACATTCTTCCCACTGACCACCAATGTAAGGAGCATTCTTCCCACTGACCACCAATGTAAGGGACATTCTTCCCACTGACCACCAATGTAAGGGACATTCTTCCCCCTGACCACCAATGTAAGGGACATTCTTCCCCCTGACCACCAATGTAAGGGACATTCTTCCCACTGACCACCAATGTAAGGGGCATTCTTTCCACTAACCACCAATGTATTGTTTTTAGCAGGGGTTCCTCCAAACCTGAACATTTCCTCTGGGGCAAAAAGGTTGAGAAAGGCCAATAACACCAACTTTTTTCGTTTTGGATAGAGTACCGAAGGACCAGAACCTCTGTGATGTTTTTATTGTTGTCTGTGTCCACGTTGGGTGGGAGTCGCCCTCTCTAGTGGTCTTGGTGACCACTAGAGAGGTCACCAAGACCACTAGCGTCGTCACCAGAACAGATATGGGGAAATCTTTCAATGGGACATCTGTTCTGGTGACAACGGTCTAAGAGGAATGTCCTCCTTAATTTGTAGAGATTTCCTCTTACTTCCTGTTGTGTCACTGGGATAGGAAGTGAAGGGAAATATTCCCAAAGGGACCTAGAGAGCAAAAACATATGACTATACACACACTTTAATAACAAGAAAAGGGTTACTTTAATGTGGCCCTGTCAGGTGACAGGGTACAGGTACCCACCATCATCTTTGCGTGATTGGGAGCCGCTGATATTTGATGTAAGAGGCACATAGACCCCGGCTCAGACCAAAGACCCACCTCAGGCCATTCAACAATCTAGCACTAGGACCTACATGGGGCTGGTGAGGGTCCCTCGTTGGGCTGTAGAATATCTGATGGTGGGACTTTAGCTCTTATTCCTTTATATAGCGGCTCTCTGGGCAAACAGATAAAAGGTTTTACAAAGGCACCTGCAGGGACCCCAAGGCACCTCCTGCACAGAGGGGGTATTGTAAGGGTGCAGGGATTTTCAGCCAAATTGGGAAGGGGGGGAGGTGGCGCAGTAGAAAACTCCACATCCTTGCCACGGTTTTCCCAACTTCTTTCTACTGCACAGAGCACCACAGAGCAGCCCACGCTACCCAGGGTGACACAAAGCGGCCCGCGCTACCCACGGTGACACAAAGCAGCCCACGCTACCCAGGGTGACACAAAGCGGCCCGCACTACCCACGGTGACACAAAGCGGCCCGCGCTACCCGCGGTGGCACAAAGCGGCCCGCGCTACCCACGGTGACACAAAGGGGCCCACGGTGACACAAAGGGGCCCACGGTGACACAAAGGGGCCCACGCGGCCCACGGTGACACAAAGCGGCCCACGGTGACACAAAGTGGGCCATGCTACTTAGGGCAACACAAAATGGGTCACCTTACCCACAGCACCCAACCCTTCCCAGAGCACCCTAAAGCAGCCTACCACATCCATGGCAACCCAAAGCGGCCCATATTACGCACAACACCCCAAAGCTGCCCACCCTACCCACGGCACCCCAAGGTAGCCCATCTTACACACAGCACCCCAAAGCCACCTACCCTTCCCATGGTACCTCAAAGTGGCCCACCCAATCCACAGCACCCCCGAAGAGGCCCATATTATACACAACACTCCAAAGCCACCCACTCTTCCCATGGTACCCCAAAGGGGCCCACACCCACCTGGCGATGGCCACCCACCAGAAGGCGTACCACACTACCCCAAAATAACCCACACACCTCCAACACCCCAAAGCAGATCATACCATACACAGCACCCCAAAGCAGTCAATTGTACCTATAGCACCCCAAACCTGCCCACAGCACCCAACTAAACACACTACACAGGGTACCCCAATGGCATGCTGTTTATCCCATAAGACCTCTGGAATAGCACACAGGACATGCCCAGCAGACACTCTCTATACCCACCGAGGACATGTGACCGTGGCAGGAAATCTGCCCCCTACACACCCTTCCCCCACAGCACCCGGACTTCCTTGTGGGGCCCCCAGATCAGTGCAAGTGACCCCCAATTTATGGCACCTCAAGTACACACACACCCCCCTCCCAGTGGTGTATCTGGACTGTCGGTACAATGGAGGAGTCTCACCTGAGCGGAGACGAGGACGGGGACGGGGATGACGAGCGGACTCAGCGAGGAAGAAGCGCCAGGCTCCCCGCTCTTCCTCCAACAGTCACAGCTAACACAGCTGTCCACATCTCCATGACAACGCCGCTCCTGCCAGTCCGGCCAATCACAACCGAACGTAGGCGGGCTTCCATCCCACACCGTCGGCTTCCGTAGCCTGAGTCTCCGAACCATAATAAATCGCCCAACTGACAAAGAAACGATAATGAACCCATGTCTAGCAACAACTAGATTTCGCTCACACACGTATGTGCTTAATACATTTACCGAGCACAACGTGGTCTCATGTGAATATTTTTCCCTTATTTGCTCCCTTACCCAATATGGCCGCCTCTCCTCCTACGGTCACGTGGTAGTGGTGACGGCGCGGCTTCCGGGTTGGCAGACGCATGCGTAGTGAGGCGAGGAGCTGGTATGTATGGGAAGGAGGTGAAGTTTGTTACGTTGTTTCTCTTCTTGGTGTGTCTTGCTCTGTTATCTCCATGTATTGTGTATGAAGGAGGACAAGATGCCAGAGTCTTGCTTGAACTGAGTCCGGGCCAATTTAACCGGGAGTCCTACTTACATAGCTCAATGAACCTTAAAGGCACAGACAGTCCACCTATTTACAAATATGTGCCCACACATTAATAAAAAGTGCACTTTCCCCCCTCCTCTTGAAACTCTCTTTCCTCCCCCATATCATCATCTGTATTACTGTTAACGAATGTGTCAGATCCTGGAATAGCTATTCTAACTACCACACCTAAACACCAAACACCCCTTGTAATTATACTATTATACTCTGCACCATTACCATTAAAGTTAAAGGAGAACTAGGAGGGGGCCCTTTTCACTCACCTCATAGTTCTAGCCGACCTGTGACAATGAGACTGTCACAGGTCGGCTCAGTAGATCGGGAAGTGAGCGAACACATACCGGCGTTCGCTCACCTCTCGATCCTGTCACGACTCTCTGCTGTGACAGGGGAGGGGCTGGATTCCCCCCGCTCCGCCAGCACTGACTGGGGGGCGGATACAGCTGGCTCTGCCTCTGGATAGGTCACTCACGCAGCTGGGCGGATCTTGACATCGATGTCGGGATCCGCTCCGGCTGCGGCGCCTCAGTATACCGCTAGCTGTAGCTCCCTATATACTGAGCTTAGGGTGACGGGAGGACGCTAGTTTGTGTCCTCCCGTTACCCTAAGGAGAACTATGGGGAAAAGCCCTGACTCCATAGTTCTCCTTTAAGCTCTCTCTAACATAGCCTGGACTCTTACAGGATAAGTAACCCACTGGTGACACATTCCCTGTATCATTGGGAAGCGCATAGTCAGACGCTTAAATTGTCTACTGGTTATTCTGCCACGGTAGCCGTTCCCATATTCCATGATCCGATCCATGTATGTAATATTGTAAACTGCATTGAAGCACTGTGCATATTACATGTTTCGCCTTGTCACTACTTTACTATTTGCTTCAATAAAAATTTTACATGAAAAAGTGCACTTTTCATATGTTGTATTGTTACGTATGCATGAAAATGCCCTGTGTATTTATATCTCCCTCGTGGGCTGTAATCTCATTCATTCCAGCATGTTTCAGGGAAGATGGCACTGAGGGCGTGTGGATTAATCATCTTCCGGAGAGTCCCGCCGGCCAATGACATTGAATTCCTCTTACTGCAGACGTCCTATGGGATACATCATTGGACTCCACCCAAAGGTACCCGCTGTGGGCTGCTACAGTTGCCGGGGGGAGCGATGAATCAGTGCAGATATTTTAGGCAGACCCTCCTGACCAAGCTGACAATGACTAGCAATGGATTCCCCCCGCTCCGCCAGCACTGACTGGGGGGCGGATACAGCTGGCTCTGCCTCTGGATAGGTCACTCACGCAGCTGGGCGGATCTTGACATCGATGTCGGGATCCGCTCCGGCTGCGGCGCCTCAGTATACCGCTAGCTGTAGCTCCCTATATACTGAGCTTAGGGTGACGGGAGGACGCTAGTTTGTGTCCTCCCGTTACCCTAAGGAGAACTATGGGGAAAAGCCCTGACTCCATAGTTCTCCTTTAAGCTCTCTCTAACATAGCCTGGACTCTTACAGGATAAGTAACCCACTGGTGACACATTCCCTGTATCATTGGGAAGCGCATAGTCAGACGCTTAAATTGTCTACTGGTTATTCTGCCACGGTAGCCGTTCCCATATTCCATGATCCGATCCATGTATGTAATATTGTAAACTGCATTGAAGCACTGTGCATATTACATGTTTCGCCTTGTCACTACTTTACTATTTGCTTCAATAAAAATTTTACATGAAAAAGTGCACTTTTCATATGTTGTATTGTTACGTATGCATGAAAATGCCCTGTGTATTTATATCTCCCTCGTGGGCTGTAATCTCATTCATTCCAGCATGTTTCAGGGAAGATGGCACTGAGGGCGTGTGGATTAATCATCTTCCGGAGAGTCCCGCCGGCCAATGACATTGAATTCCTCTTACTGCAGACGTCCTATGGGATACATCATTGGACTCCACCCAAAGGTACCCGCTGTGGGCTGCTACAGTTGCCGGGGGGAGCGATGAATCAGTGCAGATATTTTAGGCAGACCCTCCTGACCAAGCTGACAATGACTAGCAATGAAAGGGTTCCGAGCAGATAATAAAACTCATACATTAAAGTGTACAGTATCCAAACCCAAAAACAAACATTGTAATACACTATATTACCAAAAGTATTGGGACGCCCCTCCAAATCATTGGATTCAGGTGTTCCGTGGCATTTCCTGGCTAATAAATATCCCGCGGTCACTTGTTAGCGGTATTATAACAAAGTGGAAGCAACTGGGAACAACAGCAATTCAGCCACGAAGTGGTAGGCCACATAATATGACAGAGCGGGGTCACCGCATGTTATGTGTGTGTAAAGGCCGGCGTCCCAATACTTTTGGCAATATAGTGTATATTGCCGCTGGCACTAGTAGTAGTGGCTGCATTAGTTTTCTTTTTCCAGGCTAAGGCAATGTTACCAACTCTAATTACCAGTCGTGGGCCGCCTCTCTGTGGGTACCCTATCTACACCTCTCCCCCTAGGATACACATAGTGAGAAAACCAAGGAGAAAGTAGGGTTTACGGAGAGATGTAATTGACCAAGTCTATATGATTGACTAAAATTAATATCCAATTTATTTTGTACAAACAATAAATAATAGAAATTGACAATAAATATAAGTTAAAATTCGATACAATTCATATATCACACATTGCCCCGCATAGATATTTGTATACATATATCTAATGATTACATTCATATACATTGATATAGTCAGAGCTGTCACATTGATATATTCATGATCACATATTTGGCATTGGTATAGTTGACCAATATAGTGGCTTATCTTAGTTGGTCCCGACGTGTTTCGCCATAGGCTTCTTCAGGGGACCCATATAAATTGATCATGCACGGTCAATAAGCGGAGTTAAGGAGATATCGGGAGGATCGAAGAGATGAAAAAGGACTGAATTACTCCAGTCGCCAGACCCAGTCCCTTGTCACACCTGGGACCCCAAGGTCACACAGGGAGAGATGGCCCCAAGATCATCCAGTGGCTTCACCGAGATACTTAGCAGGGGTGAGGTAGGCTAAGATAGAGCCTAATTGGATGCTAGTTATCAGATAATTAGTCCCCCTGGTGGTGCAAGTATCTCCACATGCCTGGAAAGTGATCTCCGTCTCTATCTTAGCCTACCTCACCCCTGCTAAGTATCTTGGTATCTCTAATAGCCACAACAGGAAGTGAGAGGAAATCCCTGCAATAAACAAGTAATCCCTGGTGGTCCGCAGAACTAGTGTCCCCGTCGGAAGATTTCCCCTCTCTTCCTTCTCTGGTCACAACTCAAAATGTAGGATATCCTTTCACTCCCAGTGATGACCATGACAGATGTAGGGGATGAATCTCTCCATCGGGGACACCGACGGCAATAAAAACCCGGCGGGGGTTCTAATCCCTCTTCACTGTATCCTAAACGAAACAAAAGTTTGGGCAGTAGTTACACTTTAAGTCACAGCCCAGTGAAGTCTGACCTCCTGATTGACATACTTGTTCCAGGTCAGGAAGTACGGAAGCATTTTTTACTGCTTTACCGTGCATCATGATCTGCTGCAATGCAGGTGCGTTGGGGGGGGG
>NW_017307548.1:216734-219670 GCF_000935625.1 Nanorana parkeri | reverse complement strand
TGCGACGCAAAATCAATTTATTTACCTCAAAGTGCCAGCGCTGAAAATAAGTTTAGTACTGTATTGCAGTTCGGGTTTAAGAAACGTTCAACATCACTGCCTTAGGCCCCATTCACACCAAGCGACATACCTTACAAGCGGGGCCGGGATAGCGCGACTGTTTGGGGCGACGTTCCAGCAAAGATCGCGTGACCTTCACTGTCGGGCTGCATTAAAAATATAGAAAAGTCGCGCGACATCGGCGGGAAAAAGGGTCCTGCTGAAGCGACGGGCGACATGGAGCTGTACATTAGAATGGGTCCTAGCGAGGAGGAAGTGGCCGTCTAATCTGCCTGTATAGAGGCCGCCGCCCCTGCCTGATTGTGACTGGCCTGGATCACATACTGAGGCGATCCGGGTCGGTCGGATCTATTTCCATTGGAGGTCCCTGAACGTCTGCTCGCGTACCAGCAGAGAGGGCCCGGCGTGCCCTCCCTGGCATGCGTGCCATAGGTTCGCCACCACTGATCTAAGGCCACTATCTCGCATACATGCACTTATTATCCTCCCAGGTGCGTTGGGGTGTGGGAGGAAACCCATGCAAACTCCATGCAGATAGTGCCCTGACCGGGTTACATACCAAGGACCCGAGTGCTGCAAGGCAGGAGTGCTGACCACTGAGCCACTGTGCCTTTTGAAGCTCCTAACCCAAACTCTGGTAGGGTCCAGGTGAATGTTGATCACGTTACCGTATTTCAGGCCACGTGGACCCCGGCGAGGACGACATGACCACGGCCCTGCGGGAAACGGAGGAAGAGGCGGGTCTACGCCCCGGCCAGTTCAACATTGTGGACGGGTTTCAGAAAGAATTAAACTACAACGTCAACAACAAAGCAAAATGTGTCATCTACTGGCTGGCGGAGCTGAGAGACCCCGGCGCACCGGTGAAACTCTCCAATGAGCACCAGGACTTCCGGTGGCTGCCGCTACGAGAGGCCTGCGCGCACGCGGGGTACCAGGACTTGCAGGACACACTCAAGTACGCCCATCAGTTCCTGCAAGGGGACCCCAAACCATGAGCCAGCCTCCAGCAACTCTCTTGTACTATACAGTGACTTGATCATTAAAGGTGAAGTGCTTATATTTTGTTTCCCTGGTTCCTCCGCCCCTCTCTCCTCCCCTAACAACATTCTAATGCAATGTTTAAATAAAAATATTCTGTTTCCAATGCATACCTTATTTTAGATGTAGTGATATCATCACTGGGTTTCTTGTGCTTCTCTATGCAATGCTGGTGGGAGGAGCCGACAGGGTGCTGTAGATAGCTTCCTGAAAACATCACAGCACCCTACCTCTGTACCTCTGTCAATTTCCCTCAGCTCTGATGCAAGCAGTGGGCTGGATCTTGAGAGGAGTTATGCAAATACCAATATGCCTTCCTGACCTGGAGAAAGGGGGCGTTCCTATTCAGACTGTATTTGCATGCACTTATTTCCTATGCTCTTCAGCGCCATCTAGTGGCCATATTGTGGTATTACATCATATTACATTACTTTCACCCGAAAAGATTGTTCATTCTCCCGTTCCCAGGGCGGGATTTATTCTCTCTGCTGCCCCAAGGCCAGGTTCCTCAATGCGCCCCCCTACCCGCCAATCCACCCCCCATGGAGAATGGCAGACCCGCAGGCTGCATTCAAGTGATCTCGGCGACATCACCGAGATCACTTGTACAAAACAAGCGGCGACTTCCCCGCTGTACGTTCAGCTCTGCTTGCCCAAAGTCGGGCTAAATGCAGAAAACAACTTCCCGCCCGACGCCCGGAACTGCATGTCCCATGCATCGGGAGATAGGAATTCCACACCCCTCCTGCCCCTTTACTCCCTGCTGCCCCAAGGCCGGGCCTCGGTTGGCCTTGTGGGAAATCCGGCCCTGCCCGTTCCACCACATCCCAAAGGTGCTCTCTCGGATTGAGATCTGGTGACTGTGGAGGCCAATTGAGTACCGTGAGCTCATTATCATATTCAAGAAATGCATTGAGTTGCTGCCATGTGATTGGCTGATTAGATATTTGCATTTAGGAGCAGTAGGACAAGCGTACCTAATAAAGTGTCTGGCGATTGTATGTGCAAATAACAATGCTTGGACGGGGGTTATATAACATGCCGTACAGAGCTCTGTGACATATACTGTAAATAGATCTTCCCCCATTTGTGACCAGCTACCGTGTTTCCCCGAAAATAAGACACTGTCTTAGATTTTTTTTGCCCCCAAAAACCACACTAGGTCTTATTTTCAGGGGATGTCTTATATTTTTTTTAAAGTGCAACAAAATGTACAACAATCCAAAGTTATGTGGTATCACTCCGCCTGTCACAGTAACTGGCGCTCTAGAGGAAGTATCGGCTAATGCGGCTCTGCTCCCTCCGCTGCCGCAGCCTTGCTTTCTACAGCGCCGGCTTCCTTTGCCACCAGGGACAGTGGTACCAGCGGTGCAGCAGTGGGGACATCAGACAGTGGACAGCATGGTAAAGTACGGTACCATTTACCGGTACACATTACAGTACAGTAACATTACATTAAGCAGTGCCTTCGGGGACAGCAGTTGGTGAAGTATGGTACTGGCGTGCTCCCGGTCACTGCGCTGTCTTGATGGAGTCCCCTGTCATTCCCTTAATACAACATGTCCCTGCAGGCTGATACCATCTCTCCTGCAAGTTCCCCCTCACATGCTACCACCAAACTAGGTCTTATTTTCGGGGTAGGTCTTATATTACAGGAATCTTGAAAAATAGTGCTAGGTCTTACTTTCGGGGTAGGTCTTATTTTCGGGGGAAACAGGGTAGAGCTCAATTGCCGAAATACAAGTAATACTTTTATTTTATGGGAAGCCCGCAGACTCCCATACTTTTACATACCAGCTATACATTTCTTTTCTCATCCACCCCCCCCCCCCCCC
>NW_017307548.1:211666-216277 GCF_000935625.1 Nanorana parkeri | reverse complement strand
ATAGTTCTGGTGGGTGTCCGGTGTCTCCGTGGCTTTGCATTGTGTCTCCATTACGGTGGAGCACCATCTGTTATCAGGGAATTAGTCCCATCGTGTCGGCATATGGAACGGCGCTCCTCACCAGCAGGCTTATATGTCCTCCTGCGTCTGGCGACATCTGATCTCCAGCCCGGGACAACTGTCTCATTATCTCCAAATTATATTCCGGATGGAAACGTCAACTGTCACTTCTTCATTTCCTTTATTAATACCGCGCGTTCCCATAAAGGAGACCGAAGGGACGTTCAGTGTGAGCGACTGCGACAGTGTATCTGATGGGATGCAGAGATCCCATCAGATGCACATTACATTAGACATGTGCAGCGGCTAAAAATTTGTTTCGTTTAGTTTCGGATTACGTTTTCTGGAATTGGGATCCTATGTGTGTTTCGTTTCGGGAATCGGATTCGTATTGGGATCTGATTCGATATTCGTGTCGGATTCGGAATTGGGACGAATTCCCGAAAATTCAACTTGAGGTGGGGTAGCAGAATTGGCACATTCGTCCTTTCTGGTTGCTGTGCTCTCGTCTTTACTATTAAAGGGACATTAAAATCCTTTTCTTAATTTGTTTTTATCCGTTTAAATGTTAACAGCGCACGCACAGGATTTGGACAAAATTCGTTCCAAATCCGAAATTTCGGATTCGGATGTTTTGGGATATGTTATATTTCGGAAATTCGGATGCTCCGAATCTACGAATTTCCGAAATTTCGTCCGAATTTCGATTCGGAACAAAACGAATCGCACATGTCTACATTACATTCTGCGAAGGGAAGTCATCAAAACTGGAGCAGCTGTGCATGGCAACCAATCAGCTTCTCTCTTTTCATTTTCAAATCTTAACTGAACAAACTGAAGAGAGAAGCTGATTGGTTACCGTACACAGCTCCAGTTTTGATAAATTCCGCCCCGCCTGTACAGTCTCCTATACACTGAGTGGCCAGATTATTATGACCGCCCCATCAGTACTTCGTTGGGCCGCCTTTTGCCTTCAATACTGCGGCGATTCTTCTTGGCATTGACTCCACGAGATGGTGAAAGGTGATGCGAGGAATCTGACACCACGCCGGATGAATAGCGCTGTCCAGTTCTGTGAGATTTGATGGTTGTGGATCAGCTGCCTGATTGGCTCTTTCAACTTCGTCCCACAAATGCTGCAATTGGATTGAGATGTGGTGATTGTGGGGGCCACCTAAGCAAGGTAAAGTCTCCCTCATGTTCTTGAAACCACTCCTGCACAATACGAGCACCGTGGCATGGCGCATTGTCTTGTTGGAAGAAGCCATCTCCATTGGGATACGCCATCAACATGATTGGATGAACTTGTACAGGAACGATACTTTGGTATGTTGTGCTATTCAGATGTTGTTCCACGCGAATTAAAGGGCCCAAATCATGTCAGGAAAACACGCCCCAAACCATAACACCGCCCCCACCAGCTTGAAGGGTTGTACTCATGCATGTGGGGCGCATGCTTTCATGCTGTTCCCGCCGAATTCTCACTCTGCCATCTGCATGATGCAACTGGAAACGTGATTCATCGGACCACATGACTTTTTTTCCAATTCTCGACCGTCCAATCCTTGTGTTCCTGTGCGAATTGGAGACGTTTTATCTTGTTACCTGCAGACGGCAAAGGTGTTAGAACCGGTCTTCCATATCCCATACGTTGCAGTGTACAGCGAACAGTGCGTTCAGAGATCATTTGAGAGGTTCCCCGATTAAGATCTGCAGTCATTTGATGCACTGTTACCCTTCTGTTGTCTTGTAGCAGTCTTGCCCCTCCCCCGTTCTGCCCTAACATTGACTAGTCGCTGACGGCCACAATTCGCACGTTCAGACCCAGATTTTCGGCTGACAGTCCGGTCTTTAAACACTTTAACAATGAGCCCCTCCTGAACATTTAACGAATTCTGCTGTTTTGCTGATACTCGCTCCATGGCTCCGAGCGCCAACACTCATCCCAAAGTCACTCGTTCAAAGGCTGTTAAATCATCTATATATTCCCGGGGAACGTCTGATTTGTGATTAGGTCTGTCCTTATGATACATCGTTTGGGGAAATCTGAAGGAGATTGTATAGAAATTGTACCATGAGATTGTATTGGGTACGGCCAGCCTCAGAGTGTGTTCAGGATTGAAGGGACTGGTTGGACAAATGCATCTTGTTTATTATCAGACGGGATATGAAAATGTTCATTAAAATGTGCACATAGTGGGCAGTGATTCTATTATTATTATACAAGATTTATACAGAGCCAACAGTATGCGCCGTGCTTTATGACCATCTCATTGATATCTAACTAGACTAAAAAAGTTGAACTCCGGCCTCCTTTCAGTCATATATCTGACCTCCGTCCTTCCCTTCAGTCTTCTATCTGACCTCCGTCCTTCCCTTCAGTCTTGCACAGTTGTACCGGCTCCTCTCCTCTTCCTCTGATGTCACTGCACACTGGGAGCTTCTCACAATGTGTATGAGAAGCTGCAGCAAGTCAGATAGAGCCCGCCTCATTTCCTGCCTGGAGGACAACATCCAGCATCATGTAGCACTTTCCTCCTTTGGGAGGAGTTATGCAAATATCATGCCTTGGTGGGTGTCAGTCTGTTGGAGGGGGCGTTTCTAGGCAGGCTGTATTTGCATGTAAATGCCCACATGCGATGCTGAACCTCCATGATTGATAGAACTGAAATCCAATGAATGAAAGGGGTGGGGCCAGGAACAGTCAGGCTGGGAAGGGAAAAGGTTATATGATGCTGTATGTCCTCCAGCCAGGAAATGAGGTAGGCCCTATCTGACTTGCAGCAATCAGCACATGGCCACACCTAATCCCACCCACTTCTTTCTGGAAGGATAGCACTGCCTCTGTTACTGAAACCCTCCCACTGTGAGCTGCAGTGTCTGTGAGGGGGAGCGAGTGAAAAACAATTGAAGGAGGATGTGGCTGGCTCAAGGGAGGTTTTTTTTTTGTTTTGTTTTTTTAGGCTCATGCATCCCATAGTAAGTGTTTTGACTGCCCGGGAGCCTTAAGATGTACTTCAAATGTACAACCTAAACCTTTTTTAGTTGTGGATAGTGAAGTATCAAAACCTCTGCCAGATTTATTTTCTGCTGTCCGTGTCCTGGTAAATTCTGTTTCCTAATCAAACTAATGCTATACACACAAGGGAAATGGAGTGGCGTAACCGATCAAAGCAGGTAAAGTCAGTTCCTGGGTTTCCAAAATATACTATATGAAATAATTCCCTTGAGCAAAAGGAAATCCCAAAAGTTGGAACTGTCTAATAAGTATTTAATCTTGAAGAACGTGGAATTGGACATATAGTCGTCCTAATATAATGTGATTTCACGGCTAGCGTTAGCAGCTGCTCACAAAAGATCTTTTTGATTTATGTGTTTAATTGACGAAACAATTATCTAATTAATTTACGAATGATATAAACCACCATTGTCAAGTAGAGGACATTCATGCCCCTCTGAAGAAGCCCCACTTGCTGGGGGGGAAACGCGTTAGGGCTAGCGTGCTTCCCACTTCCCTCACAGCTCTGACAAATCTGATATACTTTTAAACCCGTGGCGGGTTGGAGGCTTCGCTATCCAGTGAACCAAGCCTGGGTCATCCGCACACTACAGCGGCAACTGGATCTGATGTCTGCAGGCTAAAAGCCCCGTCATCCGGTGACACTTCCATCTGGCCGCACTGTGCAACGGAACGAACAGGAGATATCTCCGGCATTGTATACAAGTGAGATTACAGCCTTCTTGTGCACGTGCACCCAGGAACCCTGTGGAGTACATTTCATCTTGATGAACGGTCTAGAGCAGTGGTGGCTAACCTTGGCACTCCAGCTGTGCCAAAACTACAAATCCCAACATGCATCTGCCTCTGGGAGTTATGCCTGTGGCTGTCAGAGCCTTGCAATGCCTCATGGGACTTGTAGTTCCAAAACAGCTGGAGTGCCAAGGTTCGCCACCACTGGTCTAGAGTGACCCCCATGATCATTCAACTTGAATCCCTCTATGGATATATCTCCTCTCCCTGTTTATGGGTGATTGCTGAGAAACCATCAATTTGTGTGGACTGCCATACTTTTGGGACCTGTGTAGATCGCTACACTGAAGCAAAATAAGGAGTGAGTAACCACTTTAATTACAATACTTTTGTATCCGACTTGTCTCTTCAGAATTGGATTCACTCACTAAGCGACTGCCTACCACCCGCGGAGGGTAATTATATCTCTGCTACTAGCTACATTCATTACCGAGCTGCTGTAGGGGAGTTTTTTGTATTTTTTTTGGTTTTAAATGGTTTATACTTTTTTCTACTTCATTAAAAATCTATTATGATGAAATTTACATGCGATTTAAATACTTATTGGACAGTTCCAACTTTTGGGATTTCCTTTTGCTCAAGGGAATTATTTTATATACCGTATATACTCGAGTATAAGCCGAGATTTTCAGCCCATTTTTTTGGGTGAAAAGTGCCCCCCTCGGCTTATACTCGAGTCAGCGCCAGCACGTCATCTTACTTACCTCGCCGAGCGTCGCGTCACTGCTGCTCCGGTGTGC
>NW_017307548.1:190997-210914 GCF_000935625.1 Nanorana parkeri | reverse complement strand
CTCCGTCCTTCCCTTCAGTCTTCTATCTGATCTCCGTCCTTCCCTTCAGTCTTCTATCTGACCTCCGTCCTTCCCTTCAGTCTTGCACAGTTGTACCGGCTCCTCTCCTCTTCCTCTGATGTCACTGCACACTGGGAGCTTCTCACAATGTGTATGAGAAGCTGCAGCAAGTCAGATAGAGCCCGCCTCATTTCCTGCCTGGAGGACAACATCCAGCATCATGTAGCACTTTCCTCCTTTGGGAGGAGTTATGCAAATATCATGCCTTGGTGGGTGTCAGTCTGTTGGAGGGGGCGTTTCTAGGCAGGCTGTATTTGCATGTAAATGCCCACATGCGATGCTGAACCTCCATGATTGATAGAACTGAAATCCAATGAATGAAAGGGGTGGGGCCAGGAACAGTCAGGCTGGGAAGGGAAAAGGTTATATGATGCTGTATGTCCTCCAGCCAGGAAATGAGGTAGGCCCTATCTGACTTGCAGCAATCAGCACATGGCCACACCTAATCCCACCCACTTCTTTCTGGAAGGATAGCACTGCCTCTGTTACTGAAACCCTCCCACTGTGAGCTGCAGTGTCTGTGAGGGGGAGCGAGTGAAAAACAATTGAAGGAGGATGTGGCTGGCTCAAGGGAGGTTTTTTTTTTGTTTTGTTTTTTTAGGCTCATGCATCCCATAGTAAGTGTTTTGACTGCCCGGGAGCCTTAAGATGTACTTCAAATGTACAACCTAAACCTTTTTTAGTTGTGGATAGTGAAGTATCAAAACCTCTGCCAGATTTATTTTCTGCTGTCCGTGTCCTGGTAAATTCTGTTTCCTAATCAAACTAATGCTATACACACAAGGGAAATGGAGTGGCGTAACCGATCAAAGCAGGTAAAGTCAGTTCCTGGGTTTCCAAAATATACTATATGAAATAATTCCCTTGAGCAAAAGGAAATCCCAAAAGTTGGAACTGTCTAATAAGTATTTAATCTTGAAGAACGTGGAATTGGACATATAGTCGTCCTAATATAATGTGATTTCACGGCTAGCGTTAGCAGCTGCTCACAAAAGATCTTTTTGATTTATGTGTTTAATTGACGAAACAATTATCTAATTAATTTACGAATGATATAAACCACCATTGTCAAGTAGAGGACATTCATGCCCCTCTGAAGAAGCCCCACTTGCTGGGGGGGAAACGCGTTAGGGCTAGCGTGCTTCCCACTTCCCTCACAGCTCTGACAAATCTGATATACTTTTAAACCCGTGGCGGGTTGGAGGCTTCGCTATCCAGTGAACCAAGCCTGGGTCATCCGCACACTACAGCGGCAACTGGATCTGATGTCTGCAGGCTAAAAGCCCCGTCATCCGGTGACACTTCCATCTGGCCGCACTGTGCAACGGAACGAACAGGAGATATCTCCGGCATTGTATACAAGTGAGATTACAGCCTTCTTGTGCACGTGCACCCAGGAACCCTGTGGAGTACATTTCATCTTGATGAACGGTCTAGAGCAGTGGTGGCTAACCTTGGCACTCCAGCTGTGCCAAAACTACAAATCCCAACATGCATCTGCCTCTGGGAGTTATGCCTGTGGCTGTCAGAGCCTTGCAATGCCTCATGGGACTTGTAGTTCCAAAACAGCTGGAGTGCCAAGGTTCGCCACCACTGGTCTAGAGTGACCCCCATGATCATTCAACTTGAATCCCTCTATGGATATATCTCCTCTCCCTGTTTATGGGTGATTGCTGAGAAACCATCAATTTGTGTGGACTGCCATACTTTTGGGACCTGTGTAGATCGCTACACTGAAGCAAAATAAGGAGTGAGTAACCACTTTAATTACAATACTTTTGTATCCGACTTGTCTCTTCAGAATTGGATTCACTCACTAAGCGACTGCCTACCACCCGCGGAGGGTAATTATATCTCTGCTACTAGCTACATTCATTACCGAGCTGCTGTAGGGGAGTTTTTTGTATTTTTTTTGGTTTTAAATGGTTTATACTTTTTTCTACTTCATTAAAAATCTATTATGATGAAATTTACATGCGATTTAAATACTTATTGGACAGTTCCAACTTTTGGGATTTCCTTTTGCTCAAGGGAATTATTTTATATACCGTATATACTCGAGTATAAGCCGTCCCGAATATAAGCCGAGGTACCTAATTTTACAAAAAAAAAATGGGAAAAAGTATTGACCCGAATATAAGCCGAGGGTGGGAAATGAGGCAGCTACTGGTAGATAGATACCATTAAAATACATTAATATTTATTTAAAAGAAAAATAACCTAGCTCTGTAAGTGGAAAAGGGGGTACAGGGCTACATATCATGTACTACGGATCATTTAACCCATTCATATTAGCAGAGGATAATTGTAAATCTATTGTTCAGTGCACTCTATATGTAGTATATAGTACATGTACATATAGAGTGCCTGCAACAATACATTTACAATGATCCTCTGCTAACATGAATGGGTTAAATGATCCATAGTACAGGGCTACATACAGATCATTTAATACATTCATGTTAGTATCATTGTAAATGTATTGTCTGCACTGTATTAGCAGTATATACTCTATATAGAGTATATACTGCTAATACAGTGCAGACAATACATTTACAATGATACTAACATGAATGTATTAAATGATCTGTATGTAGCCCTGTACTATGGATCATTTAACCCATTCATGTTAGCAGAGGATCATTGTAAATGTATTGTTGCAGGCACTCTATATGTACATGTACTATATACTACATATAGAGTGCACTGAACAATAGATTTACAATTATCCTCTGCTAATATGAATGGGTTAAATGATCCGTAGTACATGATATGTAGCCCTGTACCCCCTTTTCCACTTACAGAGCTAGGTTATTTTTCTTTTAAATAAATATTAATGTATTTTAATGGTATCTATCTACCAGTAGCTGCCTCATTTCCCACCCTCGGCTTATATTCGGGTCAATACTTTTTCCCATTTTTTTTTTGTAAAATTAGGTACCTCGGCTTATATTCGGGACGGCTTATACTCGAGTATATACGGTAGTATAAATTCTGTTTCCGATGCAAAAAAATGATGAAAACCCCTAAAATGTCATAAAGTTATAACAGGAAGAAGAGATCATCCTGTCGTTTCCCTGGAACAGGAAGTGACGGGAAATCCCACCCCCACCCAAAGGAACAAAACCCTGACGGAGATTGTTATCATTGCTCTGACAGGATGACAGCGGCTCGGATCGGAACACCGCTCGGCCATCCTGACAGCTGCGGGCGCAGCTTCTCTCCCCCTCACCGCTCCGCCATCCTGAAAGCAGGCAGCGCTCCCTCCTGCGCCCCCCTGCTTAGACGGACGGACGAGGGAGCACTGTCATCAGGTCGGTGAACAGGAGAGAAGCCGCCCCGAGGAGGCTTCATTTCCACTCGCCCCCACGCAATTTTCACTCGCAAATTGCGAGTGGGCGAGTGGAAATTTCGAGCCCTGGCCTACATTATCCAAAACTGAGAAAATAATTGACTTTAGACACACACACACACACACACACACACACACACACATATATATAATAAATGAAAATATCTGAGGGCAAGAGAGTAGTTCATTAGGGTTTATTAGGGTTAACAATGGCTTAATAAGGGGTTAAATAGAAACAATTTTTTTTTAAACTTTTGCAACAATATTGTTACATTGTATTGATCAATGAAGCCTGGAAACACTTTGCAGGCTTTGTTTACAAAGGAGCTGCTGTCTGACCTGTCCGTGATCTTGCAGCAGTTTGACAGTCACCGGGTAAAACTAGCACCGCGGAGAGGAAGCCCTGCACACAATAGGATAAGTAAACTTTCTTTTGGAGCATACCTTATACAGTATGTCCAAGATCTGCTGCTGGTTAAAGGGCCAGTCCAAGCAAAAATAATACTTTAGTTGTAGGTGTAATCTGGTGGGCTGAGGCATCCACTGGCTTCTTATGTGTCTAGGAGACTTCAGCAGGGAGAGCTCACCCGCTTTGGATTTTAGGATATCCTCACCCAACTCCAGGTTTAAACCACCTCCTTCTTGGTCCTTTGCCCAATGCCATTCAACACACTTCCTGTGAGCACAGGGCATCGTAGTAACACCATGAGAGGGGGGCAAAGGACCAAGACTAAGGGGGTAAAGTCTGAGGTTGGGCTGAAATGTCACTGGAGCAAAATGTAATCAAAGCAGCTCATTCCCGATGTAATAGATACTTTCACAATGATACCTGTACACAGCCTTGGTTCTACTGGTGTGTCGTTACCCCGTGTTCAGTGGGTCGCCATATGCCTTCCACTTTTCCAGGTAAGAGGCTCTTCAGCCTCTTCCAAGCGCAGCACTGTCAGTTCTCGCACCAAGCAGCCATTCAAAATATGCTGTCCGGTGCCGAGTGTCAGCTTCAGGTGGGGTGGGCTGGGGCTATGCACTGTCCCATGCGATTAACACACTGTACCACTCAATCGCACCTACTGTGCGTTCTGGTGCGGGAGGTGTGTTGCGTTGCCATTCATTTTAAATGGTACTCCAAATGCACCTCGAACTCACAGTTCACATCGCCCGCACCGGAACACGTGGTACCGGCAATGCCTTGTGTTCCATTGCAGTGGCAGTGTCATTACACACTGCCCGGTTTCCCGATTGGCCGGGAAGCGGCTCCATGCTCTCTCGTCACGGCCAATCAGAAAGCAGGGCGTCGCGTCATTACACGGCGGCCGGCTTCCTGATTTAATGGTTTATTTTGCATCTCAGTGCTGCTTATTGGCTACCTGATGCTCATAACAGTTGCCTGTGTGTTGGCATGGCAGCCTGTGTTCTCCATCAAGTCGTCTGTGACATGATGACAACCCACCAGCCCAATTAGGAGACATTTGCCACCCAACAACAGGAAGTTCCTGAACAAGAACCCTCAGTTAGGATCACCAGATATTCTTTTAATGAAAACTGCAGATTTAGAAACATTGTAAGTATCTTTTGAAAAGACATTAATATGTTAAATGTTTTATACGTTTTTAGTGAGTGAATTTAATCTATTTTAATTTAAAAAAATATATAATGATTTTAAACCTTGATGTAGTTACCAACACCGTGTTTTACAAAATCTGTCCACAGCAAGGTATGAACACAATCAGTTTAAGGTGCAAGGAAGGCCTTTGTCAATTTGAAGTGCTTCAGTGGCACCATTCATGGTGCTTTATAGGGGGTAATAGCTTAAGAGAACTTGTCTAATTCTGGCTACACACCAGTAGAATTGGGGTAAGAAAGATTCATGTTTGGAACGTTCATTGGATTTTTTAAGAGTTAATGGGGTCAAACAGTGATGAGCTGGATGGAAATTGTTCTCCAATGAATTCATTTCTAACAGTGAATGTTTTCATCTGAGAAATTACAATAATTGGCAAAACTGAATGTTAAAACAAAACAACATTTGTCAAGTCTCTGATGGCATTAGTGAAGGTTCTGATGAAAGCCTATGAACTATGAACGTTCATACGAAAGTCTACCAGTGTATGGCCAGCCTAAAGGAGAACTATGAGGTGAGTGCTTTTCACTCACCTCATAGTTCTAGCCGACCTGTGACAATGAGACTGTCAAAGGTCGGCTCAGTAGATCGGGAAGTGAGTGAACACATACCGGCGTTCGCTCACTTCTCGATCCTGTCACGGCACAGAGCCGTGACAGGGGAGGGACTGGATTCTCCCCGCTCCGATCCTCCAGCGCTGACTGGCGGAACGGACGGGTACAGCTGGCTCTGCCTCTAGATAGGCAGAGCCAGCTGTCACTCACGCAGCTGAGCGGATCCAGACATAATTGTCAGGATCCGCTTCAGCTGCTGCGTCTCAGTATACCACGAGCTGTAGCTTGCGGTATACTGAGCTTAGGGTGACGGGAGGACGCTAGTTTGTGTCCTCCCGTTACCCTTAGGAGAACTATGGGGAAAAGCCCTAACCCCATAGTTCTACTTTAAGATTTGGAAAACCAAAAGGTCCTTGGCTTTTTAAGGATCTAGGAGGAAGAAATTGGGACTGAAGCCTGGGAATGGGTCTGGTTTTTCTGCCTCCTGCAGCATTTAATAGAAACTAGAACAGTTAATATTCCACTGCAAGGTTCGGCAGGAACGTTATTTTATGGTCAGACATCTACTAGGATCTGGAATAGCCCCATTGACTGGAAAATTGTGCAGAGGCAAAATCTGGTGATGGAAAATATCAAATGTCCTGGGACTGGAGAAAATACTTTCAAAGTTATAAAACCTTGTAGATGCATATTTTAGGTGGTTTCTACTGGACCCTCCTCAAATAAGTTGATTGGTCATTGTATTGTATGACAGCTTGGGAAAGTTATGGTTGACAGCTTGCCATCGATTATAAAGTGTTTTAGTTCTAACAAATACACAGTAAAATCTAGACGGGAACAGATTAGACTATGCCACTCTTACCAAAATTTCCATAAACTGCACAATAAAATGTCTTCTGGAATAACAAAGGGCATTCTAATAATGGAAGGATAAGGGACTGGTGGACACTTCCTCTGAATGTCCTACTTGTCTGAGGATTTGGTGATATCTCAGCTACTAAGGTGGCAACATAAACCTGGAAAGGATAACCTTATGAGATCATTCCTCTGGAGATGATCAATCTTATCAGGTGATACGTGAACTTTTTGAGTCTGGGAGAGACAATCCATGATAATCCATGGTCAGAAATACATAGGTTTGGCACCAAACTGTGGATCCTTTTCACTGCTGGTCATAGAGAGGAGTGATCGTGCCGTCCTTCCACTCGATCAGGATTTCTCCATGCCTCAGGGTGGAAGAGTTGGGGTCCTGGCCTGGGTAGTCAGCCAGATCTGCTTTGCTTGTTAATGGTGACTGCTCATACTGTGTACCAAGTTTATGATGAGGTTTAACATGGCTGGGCAAGGCCGAGAGCTTCCTTTTCCTATTAAGATAAAACAAAAACACCCAAACAATATTTTTGCATAGTTCAGGCACATCATACTGGCCAAGAAAAATGCTTTACGTGCCTACTGTGCAGCTCAATTGATAACCTTATGTATTAAAGTCCGTGAGGGGTGTTCTAGGTCAACCAAGTGAACCGCACAGCAGGCACATGTGTCCTTCAAATGGCTTCCAATGGGAATTCTACAATTTATGAAAAATGCTTCTAAAGAAGAGTTTATGTATCCTAAATCACAGAAAATACACTTCACTGACATTGTAATACCTTTTACACAGGTTTTGTTGGACTTACTTGTTACTGCGGACATTTAATACCAGGATAGCGATCCCTAGGAGGAAAGTGAACGGGCTCAGAATCAACATAGCCGTTTTCCAGCCGATACCTGTAGAAAAACCAGCCGCTATTAGCCTCATTCCTACTTACTACTACTAAATCATTGTCATCACTATACATCCTGAAGCCCAACTGAACTTTGAGTTTAGGTCAGCTACATGAATTCCAGGTACTTCACAACTAAAGGTGTGCAACATTTTGCAGTTGGTTTTATATAGATAGTAGCCACAGCCTAGTAGAAAAGCATGTTCCCTGCCACCAAACTGCAGAGGATAGCCCTTGGTCTCTGTGTGGAAGCAGTGGCCTCCCTGCAGAGGTTGGACCTCCCGTGTTTAAGTGCTATCGTTCTCCAATCATTAACGGTTCTGCTCCCTGCTGCTTGCAGAGCTCTGACTCAGCAGGGGGTTGAGTTAAGCCTCTACAGAGAGACCACTGCTTCTATTCAGAGATCAAGGATTCACTTCAGATCTACCAACAACTGTGTAGCACAATAGCCTGTCTGATTGGATACTAACAGATTGGATGGTTTAAGTAGGTTCTCATAACTCATGATTTTGGTAAATGTAATGTGTATGTGAGCATTAATGTGTATGGTGAGCATACAATGATAATGGTGTCATTATGTAGTTATTAAAAGTAGGCAAATATGTCTGCCCCCATATAAATATATAATTATAAACTATGCGTAGAAATCAGTTCTTAAAAACATGAACGTGCCTTGATTTGCTGAAAGTTGATATCTAAAAAGCATGAACTTTGTTACCTATTAAAAGAGACCCTGTCACATTGCTCATTAGGAGGACAGGGTCTCTTTTAACACACAAATAATGCTTTTGAGGGGCCCGTCTTTGACATCTGATACGATATACCGCTACTTACTGTTTTCCTCAAACACATAGATCTGCTCCCAAGAACTGGCCGATGGAACTTCCTCTGAAAGCATCAAAAACAGAAGATAATTTTTTATGCAGCATTTTATTTATAAAGGTTTATAAATCCACATTAAGGGCTAAATCACACTTTTACTTTGTGGTAACGCTACGTGTTTTTGAACATTGCGTTGGAATTAACTTTTGAGTGCCACCCTAACGCACTAGTCCATGAGTGTCCATTCCTGTCCGTACATGGCAAGCCCATTGAAAAGGAATGGGTGGCCTTAAAGCAATGCATGTTGATGCATGACGCAACACTCATTAACGCAACACACAAGACCAGCAAAGTGTGAATGGTCCCTAAAAATGTTTTCCTTGTTCAGAGGAGAAAAGGAGCAAGGACCAGGACAAGGTTACAAGAGAAGATAGAGAGGCACAAGGGCACAAGCAGAATAATGAATTGATGACAGATTGCTAAGACAGCTGGCAGAGAGAGAAGTGGGAGTATAGAACGTCCCTACAGCCTGGCACTGGTGACGAGTATTACAAAGGGCCCAGAGGGTCATAGGGGGACCCCTGCTGGTCGTCACTGGAAGTATATCCTGTCAAATGTAGCTACAGTATTTTTTTTACAGGTATTTATATGGCACTATCAATTTAGGAAGAGAAGCACTTTACATATTGATCAGTGACATCATTCCCTGGCCTCAAGGAGAGTACAATCTAAGCTTATCTCACATATACTAAGGCCAATTTACACAGGAGATTACCCACAAGCATGTCTTTGGAGTGTGGCAGTAAACCCAACCAAGATGGAGTGGTGTTTAGACCAGTAGATGGAGTGGTGTTTAGACCAGTAGATGGAGTGGTGTTTAGACCAGTAGATGGAGTGGTGTTCCGAGCAGTAGATGGAGTGGTGTTCAGAGCAGTAGATGGAGTGGTGTTCAGAGCAGTAGATGGAGTGGTGTACAGAGCAGTAGATGGAGCGGTGTACAGAATAAAATAATTTTCCCCTTGCCTGTGGATAATCCTATCACTAAGGTCATCGTGTTGGTCCTCTGTATGTGTGGAGAAGACTCACCGATCTCTGCAGTGAAGGTTTTCTTGGGTTGTTGAGTTGTGGTGTTCGTTCCCATCTCAAACGGGGAAATTCCCAGAGTCACACTGGAGTTTCTCAATTCAGCTTTTGAGATATATAAAAAGTAGTTTAGATAGACAGATGTGGACAGATATACATACAGGGGCATACACGGGCATACAGGGAACATGTCACAACTGGGCTTATGCAATTATCTAAATATTGTGAAATTAAAGTATATGTAAAGACAATTTTTTTTCTGTGTCCCCACTGTGGAGTGGTCACCGGTTTCGGAATAGAGGGGAAATCTACCAATGGGGAAACTTGCTCCAGTGACAACAGTCTAGGAGGAAATTCCCCTTACTGGGGAGAGATCTCCTTTCACATCCTGATGTGTCTCAATACAGGACATGAAGGACAATTTTGGAAGTTTGGGGTTTACAAATACTTCAATTATGAAACCGTTTTACTTTGGAAAAAGTTAGCTTTATTTACTTTATCTAAGGCAAACACTTTAGCTAAGTCGTTGGAGAGAGGGTCCAGAGGTCTGAACACGGTCTGATAATCGTTGGCTTGTCGACTGCCTGAGCTCACACTGCACACCGAGGAGCTGAAAGATGGCGTGTGAGGACAGGCAACCTCTGACGCTAAGGCTGGGTTCACACCTAGGCGTATCGAATATGCGCGTTTGTCTAAAGCTACCTGGCTGTATCCCAATGGAAATGCGCGACAAAAACGCCCCAAAGAAGCTCCTGTACTTCTTTGGGCGTAGGAGGTTTTGTAGCGCGTTCATACGGCCTGTAATACGCCCAGGTGTTAACCATACCCATAGGAAATAATGGGATTTTGGTGTTTGAGCGTTTGGCAGAGCGTTCGAACGCGCTACAAAACGCCCAGGTGTGAACCGGGCCTTACTGCTTCAGCAATGGCACCTCCCATATCCCTAAACTGACAGGTTCCTTTTCATGCCATGAAATAATAGAAAGTGTAGGTAGCGCAGGTTGTGGCTACAACATATAAAAAAATGCTCTGAATTTTAAAAAAGGTTGTAAAAAAAATCTTATAAAGTTGCAAGCATTCATTTTAAACGTGACATATACTCACTGAGCAAATTATTAGCAACAACTGATTATTCATGCAATTATCTAATCAGTCAGTGATGATGTGGCAGTTGCGCAATGCATACAAATATTCAGATACCAGTTAGCAGCTTCAGTTAAAGGAGAACTATGGGGTCAGGGCTTTTCCCCATAGTTCTCCTTAGGGTAACGGAAGGACACAAACTAGCGTCCTCCCGTCACCCTAAGCTCAGTATACCGCTAGCTGTAGCTCACTATATACTGAGACGCCGCAGCTGAAGCGGATCCCGACAATTGCGCCGGGAATCGCGGTAAAAAAACGCGCGACAGACGGGCATATTCAATACGCCTAGGTGTGAACCCAGCCTTAGGGTCAGAGGTTGCCTGTCCTCACACGCCATCTTTCAGCTCCTCGGTGTGCAGTGTGAGCTCAGGCAGTCGACAAGCCAACGATTATCAGACCGTGTTCAGACCTCTGGACCCTCTCTCCAACGACTTAGCTAAAGTGTTTGCCTTAGATAAAGTAAATAAAGCTAACTTTTTCCAAAGTGAAACGGTTTCATAATTGAAGTATTTGTAAAGCCCAGAGCCAGCTGTCACTCACGCAGCTGGGCGGATCCCGGCACAATTGTCGGGATCCGCTTCGGCTGCGGCGTCTCAGTATACCGCAAGCAGCTGCTCGCGGCATACTGCGGCGTCTCAGTATACAGCTCGCGGTATACTGAGCCTAGGGTGACGGGAGGATGCTAGTTGTGTCCTCCCGTTACCCTAAGGAGAACTATGGGGAAAAGACTTAACCCCATAGTTCTCCTTTAAACAATATAAAGCTTCTATAATGAATTTATCTCTTACATTCATAAAATAGATCTACGCTGTCCTCGGCGCCATGGGGTGAACTTTGCTGTACGCCAGTGGTGGTCATAATGACGTCTTCACAGATTGGCGAATCCTTCATTGTCTTCCATTTGCTGAACTTGTCCATTCCTCTAGACAGGATCACTTTCTTGGTCCCTTGCTTGGCGCTCAGGTGCAGCTGGTGGCCATAGAGGGATAGATACCCCCGGCTGTCACAGAGCCAGGCCTGGTTCTTCCTGCCTTCGCACAGATCTGTTTTCAGAGTGGGCAGATCTCGTGGCTTGATCACCGTTAGGCACCGTTTACTCTTCACGTTGATGATGGAGTTGGTGCTCGGCTCCCAGGTCCAGTGTTGGTGGTCGGCGTTCACCTTGCACTTGGCCAGGGAGACTCGCCCAGTGTCATCCGCCGCGTGAATACACTTCTCCAGTTGGACGTTTTTGATCATGAACATCTGGCCCTGTGTGACTACAAAATAAAAATGACAGGATCAGACCAAATTAATTATTCTTTTCAAATCTGACCTACTGGTGATGGAGCACAGATACAATGTTGCCGTTATCAGCAGACGGGGTCACTGTGCTACACCCACGCTGATCCTTCAGAATATGCAGGCGAGTGCATAGTTTGCCTTTTTGTGAAATATATACATTTTATCCAAATGCTATTGCTGCCTGAATAATCTGAGCCAAAGGCAAACAGTTCTGGAACTTCCTGGGCTTCCGGGCCCCATAGCAGTCACATGGTTTGCTAGTGTAATGGCCATGCCCTTGTGTTTGGGTATTATTTTCTCATCATATGGGAGGAAACTCTGGCCAGTTTCAGACAATAGAGAGTCCTTGATTAAAGAATTGTTCCATGTTGGAGAACTGCTGCAATCAAGCACTCAGCAGATGATGATAATTTGGGATGGCCTTTGAGTCTAAAGTGCCCTGTGCAAAAACACATCTTGCTCACTTGCCTTGTGTGGGTTGCCTATAAAGCTGGCATGGTGCTGCATAGTTGCCTTTGAAAGGTTTAGCTAACCATTCTGAAAGCTTGATAGAAGGTATTAAGGTATTATACTCGCCTCTCCGGCAGCCCATGTCTCCTACATTTCCCGAAGCTTCCATCACGTTCTTCAGCATTTGATGAGTCCTGGAGTGTCAGAATACTGTGAACAGGTCAGCTCAATAGATCGGGAAGTGAGCGAACACATACCGTCGCTCGCTCACTTCTCGATCCTGTCCCTGCAGAGAGCCGTGACTGTCATTCACGGCTCCCTGCAGGGATCGCCCCGCTCCTCCAGCGCTGAGGGGGTGGGTACAGCTGGCTCTGCCTCTGGATAGGCTGTCAATCCCGCAGCTGGGTGGAGCAATGTCGGGATCTGTCCCGGCTGCAGTGTCTCAGTATACCGCGAGCGGTAGCTTGCGGTATATTGAGCTTTGGGTGACGGGAGGACGCTAGTTTGTGTCCTCCTGTCACCCTTAGGAGAACTATGGGGAAAAACACTTACAACATAGTTTTCCTTTAATATTACTTTAAAGTTTAGTCCAGTGACTAGGAAATATTTATCTCCTGTGCTCCTCTAGTGACCGTAAGATGTTATTACAAAAAACTACATTCGAACTGGGAAAACAATATACTAGGAACATTCGTTTTTTTGTCATTATTCTCCCAAAACGAACGTTACAGATATTCGCTGGGTAAAGGGCCCTGAGAATTGTTTAGAAATAGACCCCCGAAGGTTTGCTATAGACTTAAATTTTAAGTTCAGGTTCTCCGAAGTTTCAAACAAGATTTACCAAACTCTTGGCAAATCAAACTTGGGCAGATTCGCTCATCACTACTTAGCAGGCATGTACGTAACATGAGAAAATATATCTGATGACAGGTGCACTTTAAGAAGGCAATGATGTCCTTTACAATCCGCAATTGTGTGATTATGCTCCTGCAGTCTGAGTTTGTTTTGTGTTATGGAAAGTCTGTCCTGATCCACAGACAGCGCGGAGCTCCTCAGGGAGATCCGTGTCTGGAGTTTTATAATAGGGACAGGAACTGTGGGCGAGTACGGCAGGAACTGCCAAGCTGTGCCAAGATATCACAGGAAAGTCAAAAGTATTGTGGCAAAGCAGAGCCTGGCCCAATGCAGCCTAGCCTGGGGCCCCATTCACGCTTGCCGCGCTTGTGAACGCTCAGTGTTTTTGTCGCATTATTCGTACAGCAACATAGGGCAGCCCGTTCATTTCAATGGGCTTCCCTATGCGCAACGGACGCGGCAAAAGAAGCTCATGGAGCTGCGAGCTTTGCACATTTTTTGCACACACAAAAACTTGCTTGCTGCGTTTGGGGTTGACATTAACAATAATATCTAACTAGAGCGACACAAGCTTTCCGTGAGCTTGTGCAAAATAATGCGCCCAGCGTGAATGGAGTATGATCACGATCGATCTCTGGAGGTGAGTGTCCGGCCTGATGCGGTAATAGGTGGCACAGTGTGAGAAATTGCAACAAGGAAATTATGTGCAAAATTGTTGCAAAAAAAAAGTTGCAAATTGCAACGAATGGTCCATTATATCGCAGTGACCGTAGTTGATAAGGAATCCTGCGCCATATACAGCTCGGTGCACTAGTGTGCTGAGTCTCTACAGTGGTACCTCAGTTCACGAACTTAATTCGTTCCACGATTCTGGTCGCGAACCGCATAAAAACTGTGATCAGAGCGCAATTTCGACTAGAGGAAGCCACGACCATGTGTCAGAGCGGGGAAGATGGCTCCGGTTGCGTTCATCACCCGATGCGGAGTTCGCAAACGGAAGCAAAATTTGGCCGCACTTCCTTTCAGTTTAAGTAAAAAAGGTCGCATGGCTCCTCCAAAATCCATAGCAGACCTTTATCTCAGATAGGGGTCTGGTATAGATTTTATGGGGGGCTCCATGCAAAACACACACACAAAAAGTGGTTCCCCCTTTCACACCAGAGTCTCTTCACATCATAAGCCCCACTTCATATCAGAAGTGCCTTTCACATGAGGAGCGTCTCCTACCCAGGAGCCCCCTTTACATCAGAAGCCCCCCTTTACATCAGAAGGCTTCCTTCACATCAGGAGCCCCCGTTAACATGACAAGCTTCTTTTTACATCAGAAACCCCCCTTTAATTCAGGAGCCCCCCTTTACATCAGAAGCCCCCCTTTACATCAGAAGGCTTCCTTCACATCAGGAGCCCCCGTTAACATGACAAGCTTCTTTTTACATCAGAAACCCCCCTTTAATTCAGGAGCCCCCCTTTACATCAGAAGCCCCTCTCTACATCAGGAGCCCCTCTTTACATCAGAAGCCCCCCTTTACATCAGAAGGCTTCCTTCACATCAGGAGCCCCCGTTAACATGACAAGCTTCTTTTTACATCAGAAACCCCCCTTTACATCAGGAGCTCCATTTAATTCAGAAGCCCCCCCTTTACATGAGAAGCCCCCCTTCACATCAGGGGCCCCCTTTACATCAGGAGTCCCCCTTTACATGAGAAGCCCCCCTTCACATCAGAAGCCCCCCTTTACATCAGAAGCCCCCCTTTACATGAGAAGCCCCCCTTCACATCAGTAGCCCCCCTTTACATCAGGGGCTCCATTTAAATCAGAAGCCCCCCTTCACATCATGGCGCCCCCCAACAATCACAATGCACGTTTCCTTTGATGTCGTCCAGCAGAGGAACGCACTCCGATTCTTGGTTGCGTCACACTGCAATAGCCACATATAGTCTGCTAAGGACCCGTTAGCGTGCATGCGTTATGGGGAACATAATGCGTGTGTGCTGGTGTACGCTGTGCGCATGGGCTGCGATACATCGTAACATTTATTTCTTTTTTAACCCACTGCATTTAATTCTATGCACAGAAGCGTTACTGTGCGTTGTGCTGCAAGAACTTATGCAATGCACACCACAGCACTTGTATGGTGAGTACAGGACACGTAGAGACAACTATTCTCTAGGAGCCCGCTCACACCTAAGGCCCCATTCACACTGAGCGACATGAAAATCGCGCGATTTTGAGCGATATTGCGCGACGAGCGATATTGAGCGACGTGTCGAGCGACGTCGCGCAACTTTTTCCTATTGGGCTGTATGCAATCAGGAGCAATATCGCTCGAAATCGCTCGAAAAAAGGGTCATGTAGGAGCGACGAGCTACCAGCGACGAGCTACAAGCGATATTGAGCGACGAGATGTGAACAGCTCCATTGAAATGTATTGGAGAAGCTACATAGAGCGATATCCCGTGGAAATATGAGCGATATCGCTGCAAAAATCGCGCGATAAATCGCTCAGTGTGAATGGGGCCTAAGCGCAGCACTTCCAGCTGGGCATACACTAGTAGATTTTTGAACAAACGTTCGTACGGCAGATCTTTCTTTCGACTTTCTATTAGTTGATGGGGTCAAATTGATGATCGATTTCGACCAAAGTGACAAAAAAAAAATCAATTCCATGCGTTGAATGCGTTTTTTTTGTTTGGGAAACTCCATTTATTCCAATATCGAATGTTAAAATAAAAACAGAATTTCGTTGGACATTCATCAAGCATCTGCTGGCATTACCGGGTGGTAAAGATCTTTCGGTAGGAAATCTACTAGTGTATGGCCAGCTTTAGTCTCGTTGTGATATTGTACCATCAACACGCGCTATTGCACAATGCAGGTTGCATGCATTACTGTGCATGCAGCATGGCAATGCATTGCATGAATGGCAAGGCAATGCACCTAGCGCATGGTAACGCACACTGCGTTGTGTGATAGCGTGCAGTATTTGCATGTTATCATGTGATTAACGCTATGCTTAGGTGGGAACAGGCCCCCGTCCCCCATTCACACCTAGGCATAGTGAGAATGCGCATCACGTTTGCGCATTTGTTCACATTCGCAAACCTTCGTTCCTACATGTGCCATGCATGACACATTGATTCCAATGGGGGCCGCACATGTGGCAAATGTGAGAAAGTAGCTCATGTAGCAGATGCTGCTACACTAATCCTGCGTTTTGTTCCCCCAAATTTTAACGCATGTGATCCCACAGGAAAACTACGCGTTTTCCTGACCACGTTTGCGGTGCCATTAACTGGTAAGGGCGTCGCAAGCGCGCTGCAAGTTTTTGATGCGTTCCCTGAGCACGTGTCAAAGCATTCACGGAACCAGTGGCATGCGGGGGTGCAAGCCTGTACCAGGCGACACCATCAGAGGGGGTGACACCAAAATGACTGACAGTCATTTTGGTGTCACCCCCTCTGTAAAGGTCATGGACTGAGAGTAGGGATGGGCTCGATGTTCAACTCAAACATCGGCAGTTGGCTGTTCGCCTGTCGAGCTCCCCACAAGTCATTGTGCACAGCACAGTGCCTTGTGAGCCCTGATAGGCTAAAGCCCTGACTTTGGCCAATTAGGGCCCAGTACTCTGTAAGAGCCATGATCGGGCAAAGTAATGATGACTTTGGCCAATCATGGCTCCCCTGTCAGATGCCGTACAATTGTAAACAGTTGGGCGGAGCTAGCTGTCACCGCCGGCATCTGTCAAAATGCCATTCTGCGCCGAAGTTCTCTGCGAGTGGACGGGACGGCGGGCGGCAAATTTTTTAAATTATTATTTCTATTTATTTTTTCTTGTTTTATTTTTTATTTAATCGAGTCATCGTTGTCGTGGACAACGCTGGACATTTCTAATTGGGAATTTTAGGGGGGACTAAAAGTCTTTTTTTTCTTTCTTAAAATTCCTACCAGACCTTAAGGGCCTGCTATGATTTTGAGGGGGAACCCCACACACTGTTTTTTACATGGTGTCCCTCCTAAAATTCCTACCAGACCTTTTGACTTTTGGGGGGAACCTCACGCTTTTTTTTCCTTTCTTAACATTCCTTCCAGACCTAAAGGGTCTGGTATTGTTTGGGAGGGGGAACCACACACTTTTTATTTTTTTCTTTGTCAGTTTTGCTACAGCATGTTCTATACATCGTACAGATCCGCCACTTTACAGGTACAGGCAATTTTTCATTTTTATTGTTTCAACTTTAAACAATGTTACAATCACGGCTCCTTTCAAAATGGTATTTTTTAGAAGTGTTTTTTTCATTGATTCCTGTCCCCCAGGGCAGTACCCGGACCCCCGTACACCTTTTATGGCCAATAACTTGCACATAAGCCTTCAAAATGGGGATTGATTTGATTTTCAAAGTTCTACCCCCATAGACTTACATTGAGTTCGAATTCGGGGGTGTTCGGCCCATCACTAACTTAGAGCCCAACAGCTGCACGAGTGAGGAGGGGACCCGGCAGCATACCTCATCCCGACGGATGAACGTCCCTTTTTCTCCCGTGAGATGGCCACCGGCAGTTAAGCGCGGGTGATGTCATAATGTCATGCAAGTGCGTGATGACGTCCCAGTGGGTGACACCCAGCGGCCGCTTAGGGTGACACCCGGCCTGGGGACGCCTCTGCACGGAACGCCTCGGTGTGAACGGGGACTAAGTGTCCTTGCGTTGTGCCTGCATTGATCAAAGCTGATCGGCGCCACTCAACGCACCTGGTGCGAACGAGCCCTATTGGTGACTACAAATCAAACACTTACCTTGCAGGAGGACACAGAGGGTCAGAGAGCCCAGACCAACGCCGTACATCTTTCTTTTCTATTTCTGCAACAATGTTTCCTTCCAGTGTTTCCTTATTTATAAATAAGCCAAGAAACAGGTTCAATATGTGAATCCAGCGAGCTGCAGCCACATGAAGGCTCTGAGGGTCATCAGGACAGAGATGGGGTGTCCATTCCTGTTGGGGGGGGGGAGGGTAGGAGGGGAAGGCGTGCACCAATGGCAAGTGAAATCACCAACAACGTGCGTAAAAGCCAAAGAGAAGAAAGTTAGAAGTTTCTCCTTTGTGAGCCGGCTGCAGTCTGCCTGTGAGGGGAGAATGTTAATCAGGAGATGGTCCTGTGTCGTCGTCCCCCACCTCCTCCTTCCCGTCCTCACTTCACACACAGAGCACAATAGACCCGAGATCAACCCACTGCACTTTACTTATCCTGAATACAACACCCTCCGCATGGACATTCTTTCCAGCACATTCGATCCCTCTTTCTATATATTTATGTATTTCGCATTCCCATCAGAGTAAACGCATTGATTCGTGCACATTATGTATGTGCGGGGAACATGAGGGATCAGCATACACAGCACACAGTCACAGATGACTTCTCTGAGAGTGAAGTAGGGATCCCTGGATCCCTGGGGGGGGGACTCTCATCTGTGACTCTGTCCATTTGTAAAGCAGTGAATGTGACTTTTACCAAACATTCTCTGGTGGAGAATCATTCAGTACAATTGAAAACCCATTGACCTGGAAGCAGGGCTGTACACCTTTTTTTTCTCTTGGTGGTTGTTCAGCCTTGGCGGGTATCCAGAGGAGAATGGGTAAGGGATGTGAAAGTTGTGGGTGTGGCAAGATTGTGCTAACAGGGGGAGGGGCTTAAAACATGAGCCCACCCACTGTGTACAGGGTAACATATGTTACAGTCCTTGTATCAGACAATGTGCTTTAATCACTGTGCTACAAGTGAGAATCTAAGAGATACATACAATCCAGCACATAGAGTGTAGTGGTCATATACAGACCGGCATATAGAGTGCAGTGGTCAGGAGTATGTCATATATAGACCAGCATATAGAGTGCAGTGGTCAGGAGTATGTCATATATAGACCAGCTGATAGAATGTAGTGGTCAGGAGTATGTAATATACAGACCAGCATATAGAATGTAGTGGTCAGGAGTATGTAATATACAGACCAGCATATAGAATGCAGTGGTCAGGAGTATGTAATATACAGACCAGCATATAGAATGCAGTGGTGAGGAGTATGTCATGTACAGCCCAGCATACAGAGTGGTGTAGTCAGAGTATGTTATATACAGCCCATTGTACAGAGTGCAGTGGTCATGAGTATGTTATATACAGCACATGGTACAGAGTGCAGTGGTCAAGACTATATAATGTACGTGGAGTGCAGTGGTTAGGACTATGTCTTATACAACCCAGAGTACAGAGTGCAGTGGTAGAAAATATGCCAAATACACCTCAGTATACAGAGTGCAGTGGTCAGCAGTATGTCATATACAGACCAGCACCGGAGTAGCAGACCAGCAAGGGCCCGGAGTATGCCAGTAGGTCAGTTAAACTAACCTATTAGTACCATCCATACTGGAATGATTGGTATGCCAGTCACATAGTACACTAGGTACAGAGCAAGATGAATGTAAAAAAGATCACTGCATGTTATTTATAGAGCAGCAGAGTAGTCAAACGCTAGGGTAGGACTACAGAACACCTCCCCCTCACTTCTCATCTCCATACCATAGAAGGGAGTGGTTTTGTATTTTACAGAGATAGCTGGGAATGATGATAACTGATCACAGGCAGGAGCACAGGAAGCTATCAGCTCACTGGCAGCAACGAGTGAAGCCGAGGAGGACAAGCGTGTCCTTAAAGCCGATCTGAAATCGATCATTTGTAAAAGAAAAAATCCTTTATGTATTTGCTTGGAATTTTCGGCTCACAACCAACCGCTGGGGTGCGATGCAGTAACGCATGCAATTTATCAATGGTGTTAATGTGCAATGCGTTAGGCAGCCCATTAAAAACTGGCAAGGTGCACTGGGGTGACATTCAGAAATCACATTAATTCCCCCCCCCCCCCCCCCAGATTGCTGTAAAG
>NW_017307548.1:186770-189433 GCF_000935625.1 Nanorana parkeri | reverse complement strand
AGTGGTCAGGAGTATGTAATATACAGACCAGCATATAGAATGCAGTGGTCAGGAGTATGTAATATACAGACCAGCATATAGAATGCAGTGGTCAGGAGTATGTAATATACAGACCAGCATATAGAATGCAGTGGTGAGGAGTATGTCATGTACAGCCCAGCATACAGAGTGGTGTAGTCAGAGTATGTTATATACAGCCCATTGTACAGAGTGCAGTGGTCATGAGTATGTTATATACAGCACATGGTACAGAGTGCAGTGGTCAAGACTATATAATGTACGTGGAGTGCAGTGGTTAGGACTATGTCTTATACAACCCAGAGTACAGAGTGCAGTGGTAGAAAATATGCCAAATACACCTCAGTATACAGAGTGCAGTGGTCAGCAGTATGTCATATACAGACCAGCACCGGAGTAGCAGACCAGCAAGGGCCCGGAGTATGCCAGTAGGTCAGTTAAACTAACCTATTAGTACCATCCATACTGGAATGATTGGTATGCCAGTCACATAGTACACTAGGTACAGAGCAAGATGAATGTAAAAAAGATCACTGCATGTTATTTATAGAGCAGCAGAGTAGTCAAACGCTAGGGTAGGACTACAGAACACCTCCCCCTCACTTCTCATCTCCATACCATAGAAGGGAGTGGTTTTGTATTTTACAGAGATAGCTGGGAATGATGATAACTGATCACAGGCAGGAGCACAGGAAGCTATCAGCTCACTGGCAGCAACGAGTGAAGCCGAGGAGGACAAGCGTGTCCTTAAAGCCGATCTGAAATCGATCATTTGTAAAAGAAAAAATCCTTTATGTATTTGCTTGGAATTTTCGGCTCACAACCAACCGCTGGGGTGCGATGCAGTAACGCATGCAATTTATCAATGGTGTTAATGTGCAATGCGTTAGGCAGCCCATTAAAAACTGGCAAGGTGCACTGGGGTGACATTCAGAAATCACATTAATTCCCCCCCCCCCCCCCCCAGATTGCTGTAAATAAAACGCCCGTATGACACAACTCTTAGTCGGGTGAAAATTTGAAACAAACAGTGGCAGATGTCAATGGATTATACAGCACTTCCTGTCTACAGATCCCATTGATGTAGGGATGCCCTCAAAACTACATCTCCCAAGAGCCCTTTCCATCCCTGTACACAGTGTGCTGTAGTCAATGTATCAATGTACAGTATGTATGAGGAGTGGGTGTCCCAATCTGGGATCTAGTCCATATAACCATCACACTCGTAACCGCTGTTCCATAAAGATTAGGCGGGTGCAACGGATGTTGATGGATGGCCACCGTCTACATCAGGGGCGTCCCGAGGCTGGGTGTCACCTGCAGCAGTTACCGGGTGACACCACGCCGTAACGTCACCGCGAATGCGCGGCGATCTTATTCATACTTGCCAGAGGCCATCTTGGTGATGGAAGCTGGCAAAGAGAGGAGGGGACAGTCATCCGGTGGGATGAGTTATGTCGCCGGGCCCCCTCTTCCCTCCCGAGCGGCCAACTTTTCAGTGGGGGGTGACACCAAAATGACTGTAAGTCATTTTGATGTCTCCCCTCCAATGGTGTCACCCCGGTGCGGGCCGCACCTTCCGCACCCCCCCTTGTGACGCCACTGGTCTACATGCATAAATAGAAAAATGGACGCCGGCACTCCCATAGCAAATTAGATACGTCTAGTCATTGACATACCTGCAGCATAGAAAAACACACACAGTGCTGGGATCTGGGCTCAGTGTCTGGTAGCTTAAACAGCAGACATGGTTATAAACAGGCCGGGTTTGTAACAGTTTGGAAGCGAGGTAGAATTCTTCTTCCCTAATCAACAACTTAAAGGAGAATTATGGGGTTAAGGCTTTCCCCCATAGTTCTCCTTAGGGTAATGGGAGGACACAAACTAGCGTCCTCCCGTCACCCTAGGCTCACCTGTAGGCGTCACCTGTAGCTCGCGGTATACTGAGACGCCGCAGCTGAAGCGGATCCCGTGACAGGAAGAGAGCCGTGACAGGATCGAAAGGGGAGCGAACGCCGGTATGTGTTCGCTCACCTCCCGATCTACTGAGCCGACCTGTGACAGTCTCATTGTCACTGGTCGGCTAGAACTATGAGGTGAGTGAAAAGCACTCACCTCATAGTTCTCCTTTAAAGATCCTTTTATTCCATAAATAATTGCTCTGCAGTAGAGAACACTTATTATTTCCAGATCTGCGGTTTATCTCCTATATAGCTGATCCCATATATTAAACATTAATACGTTCAGGCCAGGTTCACACCTGCACTACACCGCACGACACCCGGGACGCGCATCCCAGGTGTCACGCGGTCCTGCACAATGCAGGCAGCGATTGCCGCGCGGCTCCTTTGATTTCCTTCTTTTTGCGATACACAACGCGGCTGTTTTAGCGGACTCGCGTTGGGAATCCACGCGATCCGCCCGACGCGACTGGGGTGCCATTAGACTCCTGACCGCGCGGCAATCCGCACAGAATCGTGCACGTTTGCCGCGTGGTGAGGTGTCGTCTAGGTGTGAACCTGGCCTCATTCATAAACGTGAATACAATTATTTGCCATTGCACCCGCTTGCTGGACAAACACCGACAATGAATTCCGACGCCTGATATAAAGCCTGGGTGTAAAAATAATTTTTGTGAGTTGGGG
>NW_017307548.1:185581-185897 GCF_000935625.1 Nanorana parkeri | reverse complement strand
CTGAAGCACTTTAAATAGAGAGCATAGCAAACCAAGAATTGAACTTTTCACTTTACGTCTACACATTCCAAAACAAATAATGGGGTTTCCTTTTGGGGATTGTTCTGAAGTTTTAAGACAATTATATAATGACTTATTGTTCTCTATAGAAAACCTTAAAGACATTCCACGGGGCCAAATTCCTGGCAGTGTCCTTACCTCCTGCCAGTAAGAGTTCTGGAAACATTACCACAATGTACAGTATATATTATGTAACCAATATATAGAGAGAAAGATTACATCCTGAATAGACAGATATGGAGAGAGAGAGAGAGAG
>NW_017307548.1:159384-185006 GCF_000935625.1 Nanorana parkeri | reverse complement strand
AGAGAGAGAGAGAGTAAACTCTGTTATCCGGAATTCAACTAACAAGAACTCTCATCTAAACAGAACAAAAAATCCCCTGTATGTTCATTGTTCTGCTGATCCGCCGCATGTATTATCCTGGAAATGATTGTGTGTCTATTTGTCTTAATTTACTTTTGATTACTGCATTTCAATATTAATAGGAAGTCAATACAGAGTTTACATTATGCTATGGTATAGTATGGGGTATGGCATTAGATAGACCAATTTTTAATAGTAACTCTCAAGCATCCAGAAACTACATTTATCCGGAATCTACCAATCTCCGTGGATGCCGGATAACAGGGAGTTTACTGTGGACAGACAGACAGATAGATAGATGCTGTATAATCCAATGACAGCTGCCACCGCTTGTTTAAAATTTCCACCCAACAACCACTAAGGGTCATGTCAGGCCCCCTGCAGACCTACGCGATCCAGGATCCTGCTCAATGCAGGCCGCGATTGCCGAGCGGGATTTCAATGGGGTGACATCCATTGATGTACATACATGTACCTTTGTTTGTGCGACACACCACTCGTGGCTATTTTAGCTGCGATCGCCTTCAGAAGCACAGGCGGAGTGGCGGCGGGAAACTGCGCGATCCGCCCAGCACGACTGGGGTGCCAGTAGAAAATAATGGCACCCACAGCGCGAACGGTGCACACCTAGGCGACTCATGACCGCGCGGCAATGCACGATTGCCACACAGTGAGGTGTCGTCTAGGTGGGGACTCAAAATTTCCACTCGCCTGCTCGCATTTGGCGAGTAAAAATAAAGTGAGGGTGAGTGGAAATTTGGGTCTCCCAGTACCGGTCCGCGGCCCAACTCCGGCCCGCGAGACGGTACTATGTGGCCCGCAGCCAGCTGACATGTCATGCAGACGGTCACCTGACACACGGTTCCGCCCACGCCACAAACCCGCCAAAAATCGTACGATTTTCAGCAGGTTTTCCAGCGTGCTTGGAAGACGAAAGTCGTACGACCCTACAGTAGAAGTGGTCGCACGCTGCCCATACACCTGCCGATTATTGTACGATCGCGGGATCACCCGCGATTATCATACGATAATCAGCAGGTGTATGGACACCTTTAGTGTATGTGTATATTAGGCCCCATTCACACCTGCAGTATATTTCAGGTGTGATTAGAGATTCCTGTGTCAGGAACTTGCATTTTCCTACAGCAGGAATCCCTAATCTGCCGTTTACAAGCAGCAACTATCATAAGATAAGAATTATCATAAGAATATTTAAGAGGGCGTGTTTAGGGGCGGAGTTACGGCTGGGGCAGGGTAAGGGTAAGGTGGGGCAACTGCTGGCTAGTAACTCTTAAGGCCTGGCTAGTAGCTCAGGAGTTGAAATTTTGAGCCCTGGTGTAGGTGTCCACGGCCCTCAGATGGGGTTTATGTGATTTCTGAATGTCACCCCAGTGCACCATGCCAATTTTGAATGGCCTTCCTAACGCATTGCACATTAACACCAGTGATAAATCGTATGCGTTACAGCATCGCACCCCAGTGGTTGGATGTGAACCTAGCCTTAAAGGAGAACTATGGGGTTAAGGCTTTCCCCCCATAGTTCTCCTTAGGGTAACGGGAGGACACAAACTAGCGTCCTCCCGTCACCCTAGGCTCAGTATACTACAGCTCGCGGTATACTGAGACGCCGCAGCTGAAGCGGATCCCGACAATTGTGCAGGGATCCGCCCAGCTGCGTGACTGACAGCTGGCTCTGCCTATCTAGAGGCAGAGCCAGCTGTCCCCGCCCCCTCCCCCGTCCGTTCCGCCAGTCAGCGCTGGCGGATCGGAGCGGGGAGGGGGGAATCCAGCCCCTCCCCCTGTCACGGCAGAGAGCCGTGACAGGATCGAAAGGTGAGCGAACGCCGGTATGTGTTCGCTCACCTCCCGATCTACTGAGCCGACCTGCGACAGTCTCATTGTCCCAGGTCGGCTAGAACTATGAGGTGAGTGAAAAGAACCCCCCCCTCATAGTTCTCCTTTAAGTTCAATTCCAAGCAAATACATAAAGGATTTTTTCTTTTACAAAGTATCTATTTCAGATCGGCTTTAAACACACATTTGTCCCCCTCGGCTTCACCTGATAAAGTGAATGTGGAAAGAATAATTCTACTGAAGAGCGATGATATAACTGTAGTCACGTAGACCTTACAGAGATTCCCCATACAATGGTGTACATATTCATTAGTATTCCTTCCCGTTCCTCATTTTCCGTCAGTCCTTGTTACCTTTTCTCATTTTACTGTTACCCCAAACAGTTCCGGTTTTAATTAATTTGGACTCTGATTTAATTTCTATGTTTCTTTTCATAAGACGTTTTCTAACTCGCACGTCTGGGGCCGTTCGCGGTGGCATCAGAGAGGCCCGGGGGGCAATTGCCACCCTGCCCCCCGGCCCAGTCCGCCCCTGTCTGCAACTTTGTACAACCTTTAAACGGTCAGTCCCTCTGTTATCTCATTTATTATGATGCAAATGTATTCTACTATGAATTTAATCAGCCAACAATGTCACTCTTTCGTTGTAGAGATATTTTATTATTATTCTTTGTAGAAATACTGATTTTATACAGCACCATCATCCATTGTCGTATTGTGTTACATATATAACACAATAACACAACAGATATAACAGAGGTGGATCACAGTGATAATACAATACATACAAGGTTTTAAATCAGTGGTTCTCAACCTGTGTAACCTCAGGACCCACATTTGTCCTTGGTCATTAAAGGAGAACTATGAGATGAGTGATTTCCACTCACCTCATAGTTCTAAGCCGACCTGTGACAATGAGACTGTCACAGGTCGGCTCAGTAGATCGGGAGGTGAGCGAACACATACCGGCGTTCCCTCACCTCTCGATCCTGTCACAGCCCTCTGCCGTGACAGGGGGAGGGGCTGGATTCCCCCAGCTCCGATCCGCCAGCGCTGACTGGCGGAACGGATGGGGGAGGGGGCGGGTACAGCTGGCTCCGCCTCTAGATTGGCAGAGCCAGCTGTCACTCACGCAGCTGGGCGGATCCCGTCATCTAAGTCGGGATCCGGTCCAGGTGCGGCGTCTCAGTATACCGCGAGCTGTAGCTCCCTATATACTGAGCTTAGGGTAACGGGAGGACGCTAGTTTGTGTCCTCCCGTTACCCTAAGGAGAACCATGGGGAAAAACACTGACCCCATAGTTCTCCTTTAAGTTGTGACCCAAGTCGCACTGCAATAGAACACACGGCATTAGGGTACCACGTGGTCCGGTGCGGGCGTTCGAAATGTGGGTGGGAGGTGCATTTGGGGTAACATTCAATAAATGGCAACACAACACACCTCCCACACCAGAATACAAGGTAGGTGTGAGTGCGTGTTACGGTGCGTTGAACGGGCCCTCAAAAACACTGACATGCATACACAACCACGCACACAATCTCACTCATTCACTCAGACTTCCGCACACACATACACACTCCAAAAAATGTTTTTTGTTTTTTTTTAAGGTGCACCCATTCTCCCTATCTTACAAGAACTGGAGTGGATCCTCAGCCTGGAGGTCCAGTGTGGGCTGCTGTACTGTGACGGAGGTGCCAGGAGCCAGAATATGATGTGACTCCTGTCCATCCAACTCTATAGGACACATGAGGGAACTGTAAGCAATGCACGTATGGATGGAGCTCCCTTGTGGCCATAGCCCCATCCCATCCCACCTCAAGCTGACACTGGGTGCCATATTTTGAATGGCTGCTTGGCACCAGAACGGACAGTGCTGCACTAGGGGGAGGCAGAGGAGCCTCTCACCTAGAAAAGTGGAAGGCATGCTGCAACCCACTGAACACGGGGTAGTGACGCACTTTTGGGTCACGAACCACCAGTTGAGAACCAAGGTTTTAAATGACAACTACGAAACAGGAAGCAACAGTGAGATACAGTAAGACAGAACCGTGCGTCTCTTGTCAGATAGCGGAGGAGGAAGCAGTGCAGGATCAGTAATCTGTATATAAGGTGACAGTGTGTGTCTTGTCAGATAGAGGAGGAGGAAGCAGTGCAGGATCAGTAATCTGTATATAAGGTGACAGTGTGTGTCTTGTCAGATAGAGGAGGAGGAAGCAGTGCAGGATCAGTAATCTGTATATAAGGTGACAGTGTGTGTCTGGTCAGATAGAGGAGAAGGAAGCAGTGCTGGATCAGTAATCTGTATATAGGGTGACAGTGTGTGTCTGGTCAGATAGAGGAGGAGGAAGCAGTGCAGGATCAGTAATCTGTATATAAGGTGATAGTGTGTGTCTTGTCAGATAGTGGAGGAGGAGGAAGCAGTGCTGGATCAGTAATCTGTATATAAGGTGACAGTGTGTGTCTTGTCTGATAGCGGAGAAGGAAGCAGTGCAGGATCAGTAATATGTATATAAGGTGACAGTGTGTGTCTTGTCTGATAGCGGAGGAGGAAGCAATGCTGGATCAGTAATCTGTATATAAGGTGACAGTGTGTGTCTTGTCTGATAGCGGAGGAGGAAGCAGTGCAGGATCAGTAATATGTATATAAGGTGACACTGTGTGTCTTGTCATATAGCGGAGGAGGAAGCAGTGCTGGATCAGTAATCTGTATATAAGGTGACAGTGTGTGTCTTGTCAGATAGCGGAGGAGGAAGCAGTGCAGGATCAGTAATCTGTATATAAGGTGACAGTGTGTGTCTTGTCATATAGCGGAGGAGGAAGCAGTGCTGGATCAGTAAGATGCTTTTGTTCGCGTCAGGTGGGTTTTGCATTCCTATACAAGTCTATGGGAAACCCAGTTGAAGCTGGTTAATGGGACGTGCCAATGAGTTCTGAATAGTCTCAGAAGCATCTTACACGGATGTCAAATTGGCGGCACCAACAGCAACCCAAAGCCGCCGCCCGCTGACACATGCTGAGGAATGGAAGCGGAATGAGAAGTATCGCTACAAATGTAACACTTTTAGTTGCATTTCAGGAAGCAGCCGTTGCCAGAGCTACAGAGTAGACTCGTCTCCACCCGTCGTCCTCGAGAGAAGATCCGATGTTCTATCGAAAGCTCCGACTTGTCAATCTCTCCGACTGGACACATCACATCCGGCGACTGCCAGTAGGAGATGTACAGCAGATGGAGCTAGTGCGCATGGGCAGAAAATCCTTGTCGCACTATCTAACCATTGCCAGTGCGCCTGTGCGGCTAGCGGCTCATCAGATTCTATAACCTAGTAAAAACTTATATTTGTCATAGGTTATAGAAGCCGATAGCCGGACAGGCGCAGTGGCAACTGTGGTTGTAGAAAGAATCATGTGGCCGCGCAGGCGCTGTAACATAATATAACCTTTGACTAGGTTATAGAATCCGATGCGGCAATAGGCACTGCGCCTGCATGACTAGCGGCTCGTCGGCTTCTATAACCTAGGACAAACTTACATTTATTCTAGGTTATAGAAGCCGATAGCCACGCAGGCGCAGTGGCAACTGTGGTTGTAGAAAGAATCATGTGGCCGCGCAGGCGCTGTAACATAATATAACCTTTGACTAGGTTATAGAATCCGATGAGGCAATAACCATTGCGCCTGCACGGCTCATCGGCTTCTATAACCTAGGACAAATGTAACTGTAGTAGGTTATAGACATGGATAGCCGCGCAGGCGCTGTAACATAATATAGCCTTTGACTAGGTTATAGAATCCGATGAGGCAATAGCCACTGCGGCTAGCGGCTCATCGGCTTCTATAACCTAGGACTAATATGTAACTGTAGTAGGTTATAGAAGCGAATAGCTGCGCAGGCGCTGTGGCAATAGTTAGACAGTTCGGCAAGGATTTCCTGGGCATGCGCACTAGCACCATCTGCTCTACATCTACTACTGGCAGTCACCGCATGTGACGTCACCAGTTGGAGAAGTCGACAAGTTGGAACTTTCGATAGACCACAGATTCTCTATTACCAGCCTTAGTTTGGTCACCACAGATCAGGTTGTAGACGCATTTCTTACACTTGGACGACCTGTAGTAATAGATCATGGGATCAAGACAGCAGCTGATACGGCATCAGAGCGGACAGCTGCAGCCAGGTAAAAATAAGACATCCCCCGAAAATAAGACCTAGTGTCTTTTTTCGTTGAAAAGAATATATAAGACACTGTCTTATTTTCGTGGGAAACACGGTAACAGAGATGATGTAGGCGAAATACACACAGAGTTACTGATCAGCTTATGGAAATTCAGATAATAAATTAGGAACATGAGGTTGGTCGTGCCAAAGCAGAAGATAAATTCACAAAGAACCGTCACACAGAGGAACACGGACCGGGACTTTTTAAACTTGCTCTCAGATTTGGGGCGAGCCGAGTCTTCTGATGATCACGGCGTAACAGAAAGTTGTAACAACAAAAAGTGGAGATAAAAGTGGTGAAATAATGAGAGTAATACCGCTGAATGTCTTTAAAGGAGAACTATGGGGTCAGGGCTTTTCCCCATAGTTCTCCTTAGGGTAACGGGAGGATGCTAGTTTGTGTCTCCCGTTACCCTAAGCTCAGTATACCGCGAGCTGTAGCTCACTATATACTGAGACGCCGCAGCTGAAGCGGAACCCGGCTTAGACGTCGGGATCCGCCCAGCTGCATGAGTGACAGCTGGCTCTGCCTATCTAGAGGCAGAGCCAGCTGTCACTCATGCAGCTGGGCGGATCCCGACGTCTTAGTCGGGATCCGCTTCAGCTGCGGCGTCTCAGTATATAGTGAGCTACAGCTCGCGGTATACTGAGCTTAGGGTAACGGGAGGATGCTAGTTTGTGTCTCCCGTTACCCTAAGGAGAACTATGGGGAAAAGCCCTGACCCTATAGTTCTCCTTTAATTTGTAACATATTGTAACAAGTCGTGATGTTCAGCTGGTCAATGTGAAGCAATAGTGTCGCGTACCTGGAGTGAGACCGGATGGAGGAGGTGGCGTCCCTTGCGTCTCGTGTCCAACTTCCCTGGAGATGGGGACAGGGAGAGAAGGACACCAGGTAGCACTGGTGCCTGGATGGTAGGAAACCAGATGCAGACGAGGTACTGAAGCAGCAGGCAGGAGCTAAGTCGTGGTCACAAGTCGGGGTCAGGCAAATCAGGAACAGCAGTACAGAAACAGGAGCAAAAAGCAGAGTCATTAAAGAGAGGAAGTCAAAGCCGGGGGCCAAGCAGGTATAATCAGCAGGCAGTAGAATGGTCAAGGCAAGCCGGGTCAATAAAACGGAATTCACAGGAACAATAACATAGGAATAGCTGAGGATCAATCAGCAATGGAGGTGTGCCACAGACCTGTTTAAATAGGGCTTCAAGATGTCACTCCCTGTGCGACTTGCGCATGGTTTCCAAGAAGACTTTTGGTGCACATGCGAACGCACGTATTGTGCTCAATTACCCTTTGACCCTGAGAATGGGTCTTCCGGATATGCGCATTAGGGCGCACGGCACTCTGGGCATTTGCAGAACGTTACTTACAGTTAGATTGGTTACAACAAGCGGCATGATGGCGGTGATGGACACCATCCAGATGAAGAGACAGACCAGCCAGGCTCTGCTCACTGTGAGCCATGGAAGAGACGGCACGGGATAGTCCACTGCCAGGAAGCGGTCAACACTGATACTGGTCATGAACAGGATGAAGGAGTACATGTTGCATTAAAAGTGCCGCTGTGACGAAGCAGCACGTGCCTTCTCCGATGACCCGATTGTTTTCTGAGAATCGGTAAAAAATACTACATGCTGAAAAAAAGTACATCGGCGGACGCCAGGTTCAGAATGAACACCCCCGACAGTGTCCTCACTTTAATTTTGGATAGGAATAAGATGGTTGCTGTTACATTGAGAGGCGACAATGGGAGGAATGCAACAACGTAGACTGAAGGTATAAATCTGGTCAACCATTGACTTTGGAGATAACCTAACACTTCATCTGACACCACCACTTCATCTGACACCACCAAGATGCTCCAGTTGGATTTGTTGTCAGTTCCCAAATCTAAAAGATAAAAAGACAAATGTTAACTTGATTGTCTAAATATGACACCTTTACCTATACAATAAACCCTTATATACAAAAATAAACCCTTTAATACATGTGAGGGCAACACACCACAACATTATGGGCACACAACAACCCCCTTTTGCCTTGAGAAGGGAGGCTGCTATTGTTCATTAAATGGTTCCAACTCCAGTTAAACACAACCGCACAGCCTTTGGTCACGGCTGTTTTGAGCTCAGTTAAAGCAGTGGGGTGGGCTAAAAGGACAGGGCATTCATCAGCCAATCCGAGTCATCTTTTCCCCTTGTTATAGATGGACTTCCTGTCCCAGCTGAAGTGACAGCCAATCGCATTAAATTCTTCAGCCTCCTCTTCCTCTGCTGTCCATCCCATGCAGAGAGAATGATCTGTATGGCAAGGAAGAAATGATCTGCTGGTTGGACCCTCAACCTGGCGTTACGCAAGCTCGGAGCAACCTTACTAACACAGGTTAGCCTTCTGTGCCACAGGCCAGAGCTTCATCTTTGCTATATCTCACCTGTATCAGCAAATTTAGCCCTGGTTCACACCTAGGCGTATTGCATATGCGCGTCTGTCGCGCGTTTTTTTAACCGCAATTCGCGGTAAAAAAATTGCGCGACAAACGCGCGTTTCCCAGGGCTACTTGGCTGTATCCCAATGGAAACGCGCAACAAAAACGGCCCAAAGTAGTACATGTACCTTTTCAGGCGTGGGCCGTTTTGTAGCGCGTTAGGGACGGGCTGAAATACGCCAAGGTGTGAACCAGACCCATTGAAGACAATGGGATTTAGATGTTTGAGCGTTTTGTAGAGCGTTCGTCGAGCGTAGAACGCGCTACAAAACGTTCAGCTGTGAACGAGGGCTAAAGGCCAGTGGGAGCAAAACCTGGCCTGGATCAGACCCAAGTGCAAAAGACATAATATAAAGCAGAAACAAAAAAATGGCCTGGCCCTGGATACATACATTTACAAGCCTCAGTCTTCCACATAGGACATGAAGCATGGAGAAATATACCTCCCCTCAATGTTCCCTCCCTTCACGATGTCACAATATATAAATAATATATCTGCCTTTGTTTATCTCCAAAGGGGTTGATGGGATTAGACATTCACAGAAGGTAACATTGTTGCCAGGCCTGGAGCAGATAGCAGGTAACAGGTCAGATGTGTGTATTATGCAGAGTTCAATAAACACGAGCACATAACATGAGCAGGTCTAAGCAGAGCAGGTCAGCTGGTACTTATAGTGCACCACTGCAGATGTACAGTCTGACACTACAGTAGAATCAGGCAAAAGCGTAGTCTAGACAAGCCAGGTCATGCACAGGTAGATCAGAGTCTAATCGGTACCGAATCAGAAGCGAGCACAAGCAGGGTCAAAACTAGCCGGGTCATTCACGATCTATACAGAGCAGATATCAGCGGGGTCAAGCAGGATCACACAAGGTAACAACGCTATCACTAGCCGGGGTTTTGTCTTGCTACAGGTGATTTAAAGGTGAGCTGGCCAATCACCATTGTTTCCCAGGCAAAGGGTGTGTCAGGTGAGTATTTTCTGGGCTTGCTGAAAAGGTTCTTAACCTGATTAAAAATAAAAATGAATGCAGCCACCACATCTAAGGACAGGTAAGCTGCAAAATATGACGTTTTTGTTGGGTTGATATACAGTATGTATGTTTTGCAGCCGTAATGTTATCACATTTTTGACATTTTCGATTGTCAACATTCTGATATTATCTTAAAAATCTTAAAAATACAAATCTAAGAACTCCTTTTCGACAATGTTCTGAAAGTCATCAACTGCACTATTCCTACCGTGTTTCCCCGAAAATAAGACACTGTCTTATATTTTTTTTGCCCCACAAAAACACACTAGGTCTTATTTTCAGGGGATGTCTTTTTTTTTTAATGTGCAACAAAATGTACAACAATCTAAAGTTATTCATGTACAACAATCGAACGTTATCTGGTATCACTCCGCCTGTCACAGTACCGGACAGCTGTACCAGCAGTGCAGACATCGGACAGCGCAGTAAAGTACGGTACCATTTACCGGCACACATTACAGTACCATTACATTAAGCAGTGAAGTATGGTACTGGAGTGCTCCCTGTCACTGCGCCGGCCGGAGGGAGTCCACTGTCATCCCCGGATACAGTATGTCCCTGCAGGCCGATACCATCTCTCCTGCTCTTCACGTTCCCCCTCACATGCTACCACCAAACTAGGTCTTATTTTCGGGGTAGGTCTTATATTACAGGAATCTTGAGAAATAGTGCTAGGTCTTTCTTTCGGGGTAGGTCTTATTTTCGGGGAAACAGGGTATTAGTAAACCACAGTGGACTGACTTGTGTAATACCCACAACCTCATACGTCTCACTGTGAATGTTCTAATGGCAAAACTCACCACAGATACTCAAGAGGTGGTACATTAGCATCATTACCAGGAACCGCATTGGAACTCGGAGTATTAATGTCTTCCAAACATTTTCACCAGACAGGAAGTGAGGGGAAAAAAAATTCTTCAAGAGCAGCAAAGTCAGAGGTTAAAGTGATAATAAAGCCTCCTTTTAAAAAAAAATATTTTCTACAAGGAGACCCACCTTTGACTGAGGCTGTTTCCATTTTTCTTTAAAAGTTTTTTATTCAAGTCCCCTAACTATGAACAGAAATGTATCTTATTTGTGTATCATGTATAAATAGCACAAACCCCCTGACACTGACATCCCATAAACGGAGCTCTCCAATGAACAAGTATACAAATGTAATATAAAGTGTATCCAAAAGTTATTTTAATTAAACATATATCACCTCATACAAAACATTTAAAACTTATTTAAAACCACATATAGCTTCCCTAGGATGACCCAATGTAAGAGAAGGCTAGATCCCAAGATAGATGTTCCTTCACTTCCTGTCTGGTAAAACATCGCCATGGAGTCCAACAGCAGTATACTTTTGGTTGGCTGTACGTGTTAAAGCAAATGTACAGTCACATTGCATATATAACGGAAAATTGTATACTTACCTTCCGTAATTTTTCTTTCCTGGAGCACCGAATGGCAGCACACCATGGGTTAAGATCCGCCCCTCTTAACACTACAGGACACGTGATAAATTTTGCCTCCTCCAAGCCGCACTCATTCTAGTAACAATCACGAGCCATGGCAGGGAGGGAAGAGTGGTGTGCTGCTCCAGGAAAGGAAAATTACTGAAGGTAAGTATACAATTTTCCATTTTCCTGGGGCATCATGGCAGCTCGCCCGCCTCCTGCGCGCTGAAGCCAGCGGGGGGGGAGCGGAGGACAGAGCATTGAATCCAGCGAGGAGGGGGGCAGAAGAGGGAGCGCTGTCGCTTCAAGGTTGGCCGAGCAGTGAGGGGAGAAAGAGCTGTCGGATGTCAGATCCTGGCTGAGCAGCTCTCTCTCTCTCCTCACCAATAGGTTGTCCTGAATGACAGCTCTCTTCCCCCCACCGGCTACATCGCTCCATTTCTCATCGGGTTCCCCACTGCCTCTGCCCATTCCATTCGGGGGAGATCAGCGGAGATTCAAGGAGAAGTTGGAGCCTGTGCCGTCCCTCTTCTCCCTGCCGAGCTGCGGCTGTGTTGGCCGCCTGGCACCCGTTGCCATGGTGCCCTGTGTTCACCATTTCAACAGGGGAGAGGGGGGTGCAGCCAGGCTGTCCATGGCTGCGCCCGCTCTCAGCTGCGCCTGAGGCAAGTGCCTCACTCGCCCCATGGTAGCTACAGCCCTGCTTAGAACACCCAGAATTGAAAATGCTTTTGCCGAATTCGGCCGTAGTAAGGAGTGTTGGATCCACTCTATAGTGATTTATGAATGTATTTCTCGAAGACCAGGACGCGGCCTTACAAATGGTTCCAGCAGAGACTTTCGAATAGGCATACCCCTCGTGGAATGAGCCCTTATCTCCTCAGGTGGTTGAAGACCCTTCATGGAGTAAGCTTTTCTAATGAGCTTGACTTGAGCTTTACCTATATGGGTTGGACTTGATGGACGTATGTCTTTATTCAACCCCAAATACTATGTAACTAACCAGGCCGCTATGGTTCTCACAGATGCAGCTTGTCCCTTTTTGCTTCCCCACGGGATTATCAGAAGGTTATCCACTGAGCGGAAGGACTTTGTGGAATCAATATACAGTACCTCACAGAAGTAAGTACACCCCTCACATGTTTGTAAATATTTTATGATGTAATTTCATGTGACAACACAGAATAAATGACACTTTGCTACAATGTAAAGTAGTGTACATTTGCTGTCCCCTCAAAATAACTCAACACACAGCCATTAATGTCTAAACCGCTGGCAACAACAGTGAGTACACACCTAAGTAGAAATGTCCAAATTGGGCCCAATTAGCCATTTTCCCTCCCCGGGGTCATGTGACTCGTTAGTGTTCCAAGGTCTCAGGTGTGAATGGGAGGCAGGTGTGTTAAATTTGGTGTTATCGCTCTCACTCTCTCATACTGGTCACTGGAAGTTCAACATGGCACCTCATGGCAAAGAACTCTCTGAGGATCTGAAAAAAAGAATTGTTGCTCCACATAAAGATGCCCAAGGCTATAAGAAGATTGCCAAGACCCTGAAACTGAGCTGCAGCACGGTGGCCAAGACCATACAGCGGTGTAACAGGACAGGTTCCACTCAGAACACGCCTCGCCATGGTCGACCAAAGAAGTTGAGTGCACGTGCTCAGCGTCATATCCAGAGGTTGCCTTTGGGAAATAGACGTATGAGTGCTGCCAGCATTGCTGCAGAGGTTGAAGGGGTGGGGGGTCAGCCTGTCAGTGCTCAGACCATACGCCGCACACTGCATCAAATTGGTCTGCATGGCTGTTGTCCCAGAAGGAAGACTCTTCTAAAGATGATGCACAAGAAATCCTGCAAACAGTGTGCTGAAGACAAGCAGACTAAGGACATGGATTACTGGAACCATACCCTGTGGTCTGATGAGACCAACATAAACTTATTTGGTTCAGATGGTGTCAAGCGTGTGTGGTGGCAACCAGTGACGAGTACAAAGACAAGTGACGTTTGGGAGGAATTGCGGAAGCGTCCTGAGAACAACCCTCTGGGAAAAATACGCGGAATGGTTCTTTGACAGTTAATGCTTTAAGTTCAGAGACCTCTTTTGCTGACGTAATCGCCAGAAGAAAGGCAGTTTTTAGAGTAATGGTCCATAAGGAGGCCTTGGAGTTGGGATAGAAAGGTTCGTGTGCCAGAAAGTCAAGGACCAGGCACAGATCCCACTGCGGGAACATTGGTTTTACAGGGGGACGTATCTTGAGACATCCTTTCAAAAAACGCATGATCAAGGGATCGGAATTCTATGCCCATCTACAACCTGAGAGGGCAGAGATTGTAGAAATGTACTTTGAGTGAATTCCAGCTAAGGCGCCTGTCCAGACCCTTTTGCAGGAAGTTAAGGATGTCGGTAACTGTAGGTGAACAGACATCGAAACCATCTTCTGCTGCGGCTTTGGTGAATTTTTCCCACACTCTCTGATAGGTGGTGTTCGTGGAGCCTTTTCTAGCTCTTAGTAGTGTGGAGATCACTGCTCGAGAGCACCCCAAGTTAGAAAGTTTCCTTTCAATCTCCTAGCCATTAGGTTCAATACCCTTGCGGACGGATGCAGAAGTGGGCCCTGGTGGAGAAGATCATGGCGATTGGGAAGGGGAATTGGAGGTTCCAAGCTCAGCTCCAGCAGGGAGGGGAAACAAGACCTTCTGGGCCAAAATGATATAATTGCTATCACCATCACGAAAAAAGGATGTAATTCTCTGCAGACATTTCGGGATCAGAGGGTAGGGGGGAAAGGCAGGGCCAAGGTTGAATGACCATTGGGAGGCCAGAGCGTCCACCACTACTGCTGGACTGCACCTGACAAACAAGTTGTTTTTCGTGTTGCAGCAGGATGCAAATAGGTCTATCTGAGGTTGGCCCCATTGCACCACTATCAAGTTGAAGACCTCCCAGTTAAGTTCCCACTTGTGAGGGTCTATCGTCTATCTGCTCAAAAAATCTGCCAGAGTGTTCTCTACTCCTGGCAGGTTAGACTCCACAGATTTGACTGTGCCCAGATCATTATGGGCTCGAGTTCTTGAAGCATAGAGCGACTGTGTCTTCCTCCCTGGTGCATTATGTAAGCGACTGTGGTCTTGTCGATCCGCAGCTGTACCGAGTGATGATGAATCACCGAAGCAAAGGTTTGCAGTGCTTTGAAGGCTGCTCTTATCTCTACAACATTGGAGGGTAGGCTCTGTGTTTGAAAGGACCATCGGAGGTCTCCGCAATGAGCTCCCCAGCCGTGGAGGCTTACATCTGAGCTAATGATCATAGGTTGTGGGGGGCAAACTAGATGGTGATTTTGAAGATTCTGTTGGTGAGTCCACCACCATAGAGAGCTCTTCATGTCGAAGTTGATGATGATTTTCTGGCGAAGATGCACCATGTCGGACAGGTAAGTATAAAGCCTTTTCATTCACAGGGTGCATTTTCATTAACTTTGTGTTATAAAAATGGGACGGGTTCACTTTAAAAAAAAGCTAGAAATGCATGGAATGTATGGGAAGTGTATGAGGTATACCAGTGCCATCTAGTGGCTGTGGAGCAATACTACATCAATGTTCTCTGCCAGCTCTCTTCACAATCTACCCAATGTTTTCTGCCAACTCTCCTCACAGTCTACCCTATGTTATCTGCCAGCTCTTCTCACGATCTACCCAATGTTCTCTGCAAACTCTCCTGACAGTCTACCCTATGTTCTCTGCCAGCTCTCCTCATGGTCTACCCAATGTTCTCTGCCAGGTCTCTTCTTGGTCTACCGAATGTTCTCTGCCAGCTCTCCTCACAGTCTACCCTATGTTCTCTGCCAGCTCTCCTCATGGTCTACCCAATGTTCTCTGCCAGGTCTCTTCTTGGTCTACCGAATGTTCTCTGCCAGCTCTCCTCACAGTCTACCCTATGTTCTCTGCCAGCTCTCCTCATGGTCTACCCAATGTTCTCTGCCAGGTCTCTTCTTGGTCTACCGAATGTTCTCTGCCAGCTCTCCTCACAGTCTACCCTATGTTCTCTGCCAGCTCTCCTCATGGTCTACCCAATGTTCTCTGCCAGGTCTCTTCTTGGTCTACCGAATGTTCTCTGCCAGCTCTCCTCACAGTCTACCCTATGTTCTCTGCCAGCTCTCCTCATGGTCTACCCAATGTTCTCTGCCAGGTCTCTTCTTGGTCTACCGAATGTTCTCTGCCAGCTCTCCTCACAGTCTACCCTATGTTCTCTGCCAGCTCTCCTCATGGTCTACCCAATGTTCTCTGCCAGGTCTCTTCTTGGTCTACCGAATGTTCTCTGCCAGCTCTCCTCACAGTCTACCCTATGTTCTCTGCCAGCTCTCCTCATGGTCTACCCAATGTTCTCTGCCAGGTCTCTTCTTGGTCTACCGAATGTTCTCTGCCAGCTCTCCTCACAGTCTACCCTATGTTCTCTGCCAGCTCTCCTCATGGTCTACCCAATGTTCTCTGCCAGGTCTCTTCTTGGTCTACCGAATGTTCTCTGCCAGCTCTCCTCACAGTCTACCCTATGTTCTCTGCCAGCTCTCCTCATGGTCTACCCAATGTTCTCTGCCAGGTCTCTTCTTGGTCTACCGAATGTTCTCTGCCAGCTCTCCTCACAGTCTACCCTATGTTCTCTGCCAGCTCTCCTCATGGTCTACCCAATGTTCTCTGCCAGGTCTCTTCTTGGTCTACCGAATGTTCTCTGCCAGCTCTCCTCACAGTCTACCCTATGTTCTCTGCCAGCTCTCCTCATGGTCTACCCAATGTTCTCTGCCAGGTCTCTTCTTGGTCTACCGAATGTTCTCTGCCAGCTCTCCTCACAGTCTACCCTATGTTCTCTGCCAGCTCTCCTCATGGTCTACCCAATGTTCTCTGCCAGGTCTCTTCTTGGTCTACCGAATGTTCTCTGCCAGCTCTCCTCACAGTCTACCCTATGTTCTCTGCCAGCTCTCCTCATGGTCTACCCAATGTTCTCTGCCAGGTCTCTTCTTGGTCTACCGAATGTTCTCTGCCAGCTCTCCTCACAGTCTACCCTATGTTCTCTGCCAGCTCTCCTCATGGTCTACCCAATGTTCTCTGCCAGGTCTCTTCTTGGTCTACCGAATGTTCTCTGCCAGCTCTCCTCACAGTCTACCCTATGTTCTCTGCCAGCTCTCCTCATGGTCTACCCAATGTTCTCTGCCAGGTCTCTTCTTGGTCTACCGAATGTTCTCTGCCAGCTCTCCTCACAGTCTACCCTATGTTCTCTGCCAGCTCTCCTCATGGTCTACCCAATGTTCTCTGCCAGGTCTCTTCTTGGTCTACCGAATGTTCTCTGCCAGCTCTCCTCACAGTCTACCCTATGTTCTCTGCCAGCTCTCCTCATGGTCTACCCAATGTTCTCTGCCAGGTCTCTTCTTGGTCTACCGAATGTTCTCTGCCAGCTCTCCTCACAGTCTACCCTATGTTCTCTGCCAGCTCTCCTCATGGTCTACCCAATGTTCTCTGCCAGGTCTCTTCTTGGTCTACCGAATGTTCTCTGCCAGCTCTCCTCACAGTCTACCCAATGTTCTCTGCCAGCACTCCTCACAGTCTACCCAATGTTATCTGCCAGCTCTCCTCACAGTCTACACTATATTCTCTGCCAGCTCTCCTGACAATATACCCATTGTTCTCTGCCAGCTCTCCTCACGGCCTACCCAATGTTCTCTGCCAGCGCTCCTCACGATCTACACAATGTTCTCTGCCAGCTCTCCTCATGGTCTACCCATTGTTCTCTGGCAGCTACAATCCTTCATCCTTAGGCTGCCAGCCCTTCCACATATAGGGAGGTGGAGGTGCTGCCACATGTAGGTAGTAGGTGGTGAGCCTTGCTAATGTGACCTCTTTCTCCTCTTCCCGCTAATATTCCTACCCTTTCGCCTTCATGTCCCCTGGTGAGACCCCACAGTCCTGGTACAAGTATTCGTGAAAATGCCCATTATCAGCACCGATATTGATACTGGTATTGGTGCATATCCCTAGTTACAAGCATTCATTCCAATGGACTACAAGGTGTCAAGGAAATACCTCTAGCTGGAAGAGACCCAATGTGCTGTTGAGGTACTAGTCTGCTATGCTGCAGGAGAGGTCCTTCAACACATCAGGGGGGATTTATGACCAAGAAAGTGACTCCCTGGATCACCGAGGATTACCAAACACCCACTGCAGATTTTACTGATTAAATCTAAACATTTATTTTATGTACGTTTCACTAAGAAGAGAAAACAGAAACAAAAAAATCATCAGAAGTATAATAGGAGGGAGAAGGAGTTAATTGGGGCTGATCAGGGTAAACTAAGGATGAATAAAGGGTTAAATAGGAAGGGAAGGGGGGTTCCTCCACTGTGCAGCAATGGAAGAAGACCTTTCTTCACTGTCCAGCAATGGAAGAGGACCTTTCTTCACTGTCTAGCTGTGGAATAGGACCTTTCTTTACTGTCCAGCTATGGAAGAGGACCTTTCTTCACTGTCCATCAATGGAAGAGGACCTTTCTGCACTATCCAGCAATGGAAGAGGACCTTTCTGCACTATCCAGCAATGGAAGAGGACCTTTCTGCACTATCCAGCAATGGAAGAGGACCTTTCTGCACTATCCAGCAATGGAAGAGGACCTTTCTGCACTATCCAGCAATGGAAGAGGACCTTTCTGCACTATCCAGCAATGGAAGAGGACCTTTCTGCACTATCCAGCAATGGAAGAGGACCTTTCTGCACTATCCAGCAATGGAAGAGGACCTTTCTGCACTATCCAGCAATGGAAGAGGACCTTTCTGCACTATCCAGCAATGGAAGAGGACCTTTCTGCACTATCCAGCAATGGAAGAGGACCTTTCTGCACTATCCAGCAATGGAAGAGGACCTTTCTGCACTATCCAGCAATGGAAGAGGACCTTTCTGCACTATCCAGCAATGGAAGAGGACCTTTCTGCACTATCCAGCAATGGAAGAGGACCTTTCTGCACTATCCAGCAATGGAAGAGGACCTTTCTGCACTATCCAGCAATGGAAGAGGACCTTTCTGCACTATCCAGCAATGGAAGAGGACCTTTCTGCACTATCCAGCAATGGAAGAGGACCTTTCTGCACTATCCAGCAATGGAAGAGGACCTTTCTGCACTATCCAGCAATGGAAGAGGACCTTTCTGCACTATCCAGCAATGGAAGAGGACCTTTCTGCACTATCCAGCAATGGAAGAGGACCTTTCTGCACTATCCAGCAATGGAAGAGGACCTTTCTGCACTATCCAGCAATGGAAGAGGACCTTTCTGCACTATCCAGCAATGGAAGAGGACCTTTCTGCACTATCCAGCAATGGAAGAGGACCTTTCTGCACTATCCAGCAATGGAAGAGGACCTTTCTGCACTATCCAGCAATGGAAGAGGACCTTTCTGCACTATCCAGCAATGGAAGAGGACCTTTCTGCACTATCCAGCAATGGAAGAGGACCTTTCTGCACTATCCAGCAATGGAAGAGGACCTTTCTGCACTATCCAGCAATGGAAGAGGACCTTTCTGCACTATCCAGCAATGGAAGAGGACCTTTCTGCACTATCCAGCAATGGAAGAGGACCTTTCTGCACTATCCAGCAATGGAAGAGGACCTTTCTGCACTATCCAGCAATGGAAGAGGACCTTTCTGCACTATCCAGCAATGGAAGAGGACCTTTCTGCACTATCCAGCAATGGAAGAGGACCTTTCTGCACTATCCAGCAATGGAAGAGGACCTTTCTGCACTATCCAGCAATGGAAGAGGACCTTTCTGCACTATCCAGCAATGGAAGAGGACCTTTCTGCACTATCCAGCAATGGAAGAGGACCTTTCTGCACTATCCAGCAATGGAAGAGGACCTTTCTGCACTATCCAGCAATGGAAGAGGACCTTTCTGCACTATCCAGCAATGGAAGAGGACCTTTCTGCACTATCCAGCAATGGAAGAGGACCTTTCTGCACTATCCAGCAATGGAAGAGGACCTTTCTGCACTATCCAGCAATGGAAGAGGACCTTTCTGCACTATCCAGCAATGGAAGAGGACCTTTCTGCACTATCCAGCAATGGAAGAGGACCTTTCTGCACTATCCAGCAATGGAAGAGGACCTTTCTGCACTATCCAGCAATGGAAGAGGACCTTTCTGCACTATCCAGCAATGGAAGAGGACCTTTCTGCACTATCCAGCAATGGAAGAGGACCTTTCTGCACTATCCAGCAATGGAAGAGGACCTTTCTGCACTATCCAGCAATGGAAGAGGACCTTTCTGCACTATCCAGCAATGGAAGAGGACCTTTCTGCACTATCCAGCAATGGAAGAGGACCTTTCTGCACTATCCAGCAATGGAAGAGGACCTTTCTGCACTATCCAGCAATGGAAGAGGACCTTTCTGCACTATCCAGCAATGGAAGAGGACCTTTCTGCACTATCCAGCAATGGAAGAGGACCTTTCTGCACTATCCAGCAATGGAAGAGGACCTTTCTGCACTATCCAGCAATGGAAGAGGACCTTTCTGCACTATCCAGCAATGGAAGAGGACCTTTCTGCACTATCCAGCAATGGAAGAGGACCTTTCTGCACTATCCAGCAATGGAAGAGGACCTTTCTGCACTATCCAGCAATGGAAGAGGACCTTTCTGCACTATCCAGCAATGGAAGAGGACCTTTCTGCACTATCCAGCAATGGAAGAGGACCTTTCTGCACTATCCAGCAATGGAAGAGGACCTTTCTGCACTATCCAGCAATGGAAGAGGACCTTTCTGCACTATCCAGCAATGGAAGAGGACCTTTCTGCACTATCCAGCAATGGAAGAGGACCTTTCTGCACTATCCAGCAATGGAAGAGGACCTTTCTGCACTATCCAGCAATGGAAGAGGACCTTTCTGCACTATCCAGCAATGGAAGAGGACCTTTCTGCACTATCCAGCAATGGAAGAGGACCTTTCTGCACTATCCAGCAATGGAAGAGGACCTTTCTGCACTATCCAGCAATGGAAGAGGACCTTTCTGCACTATCCAGCAATGGAAGAGGACCTTTCTGCACTATCCAGCAATGGAAGAGGACCTTTCTGCACTATCCAGCAATGGAAGAGGACCTTTCTGCACTATCCAGCAATGGAAGAGGACCTTTCTGCACTATCCAGCAATGGAAGAGGACCTTTCTGCACTATCCAGCAATGGAAGAGGACCTTTCTGCACTATCCAGCAATGGAAGAGGACCTTTCTGCACTATCCAGCAATGGAAGAGGACCTTTCTGCACTATCCAGCAATGGAAGAGGACCTTTCTTTACTGTCCAGCTATGGAAGAGGACCTTTCTTCACTGCCCAGCAATGGAAGAGGACCTTTCTTCACTGTCTATCAATGGAAGAAGACCTTTCTTTATTGTCCAGCAATGGAAGAGGACCTTTCTTTACTGTCCAGCAATGGAAGAGGACCTTTCTTTATTGTCCAGCAATGGAAGAGGACCTGTCTTCACAGTCCAGCAATGGAAGAGGACCATTCTTCATTGTCTATCAATGGAAGAGGACCTTGGTTCACTATCCAGCAATGGAAGAGGACCTTTCCTCACTGTCCAGCAATGGAAGAGGACCTTTCTTCACTGTCTATCAATGGAAGAGGACCTTTCTTTACTGTCCAGCAATGGAAGAGGACCTTTCTTCACTGTCCAGCAATGGAAGAGGACCTTTCTTCACTGTCCAGCAATGGAAGAGGACCTTTCTTCACTGTCCAGCAATGGAAGAGGACCCTTCTTCACTGTCCAGCAATGGAAGAAGACCTTTCTTCACTGTCCAGCAATGCAAGAGGACCTTTCTTCACTATCCAGCAATGGAAGAGGGCCTTTCTTTACTGTCCAGCAATGGAAGAGGACCTTTCTTAACTGTCCAGCTATGGAAGAGGACCTTTTTTCACTGTCCAGCAATGAAAGGGAGGTCTTCTCCCACTAAATAGCAATGTAAAGGCCTCTTCTCCACTGACCACCAATGTAAGGGATACTTGTCCCACTGACCAGCAATGTAAGGGGGCACTTCTCCACTAACCACCAATTTAATGAGACACTTCTCCATTAACCACCAATGTGAGGGGGCCTTTCTCCACTGACCACCAATGTAAGGGAGCTTGCCTCCCCTGACCACCAATGTAGGGGACACTTGTTCCCTGACCACCTCTGCAAGGTGGTACTTCTCCATTAACCACTAATGTAAGGGGACACTTCTCCCACTAACCTCTAATGTAATAGGTCACTTCTCCACTAACCACCAATATAAAGGTGCCCATACACCTACCGATTATCATACGATAATCCCGGAAATCCCGCGATCGTATGATAATCAGCAGGTGTATGGAAGGCGTGCAACCGTTTCTACTGTACGGTCGCACGTCTTTTGTCTCCTGAGCAGGCTTGAAAACCCGCCGAGAATCGTACGGTTGTCGGCGGGTTAGTGGCATTCTTGGGAGACAAATGACGCACGGGCCGGTGCGGCATTGCAGTCAGCAGGGAGGGCTTGCGATGATCGCAAGTACGATCTGCCTGTGCAAGATGGGCAGATTGTACGTTTTTTTAATTACCTTACAACCATCGCAAGAAAGAAAGTCTTGCGATGGTTGTAAGGTGTATGGCCAGCTTATGGGAGCCTTTCTCCACTGACCACCAATGTAAGGACGTTTGTTTCCTCTGACCACCAATGTAAGGGGACCCTTTGCCACTAACCACCAATGTAAGAGATACTTGTCCCCAGACCACTGTAAGAGACGCATCTCCACTAACCAACAATGTAATGGGACATTTCTCCTCTGGTTACCAATATAAGGTGACCCTTCTCCACTTACCACCTATGTAATGAGACACTTCTCCACTAATCACCAATGTAAAGGGGCCTTTAAGCACTGATCTCCAATGTAAGGGATTTTGTTTCCTCTGACCACCAATGTAAGGGACACTTGTCCCCTGGCCACCATTGTAAGGGACAATTCTCACACTGACTTCCAATGTCATGGGACACTTCTCTACTAATCACCAATGTAAAGGAGTTTGTTTTTTCTGACCACCAATGTAAGGGACACTTGTCCCCTGGCCATCATGGTAATCGACACTTCTCCCCTTGACCTCCAATATAGTGGGACATTTCTCCACAGACCACCAATGTAAGGGAGCTTGCTTCCTCTGACCACCACTGTAAGGGACACTTCTCCCACTGACCTCCAATGTAGTGGACACTTCTCCCACTGACCACCAATGAAATCGGTCACTTCTCCACTGACCACCAATGTAAGGGATTTTGTTTTCTTTGACCACCAATGTAAGGGACACTTCTCCACTGAGCAACAATGAAGGGAAGCTTGTTTCTTCTAACCACCAATTAAATGAGACACTTCTCCAATGATCACCATAAGGGGGCCTTTAAGCACTGATTGCCAATGTAAGGGATTTTGTTTCCTCTGACCACCAATGTAAGGGACACTTCTCCCACTAACCACCAATGTAAGGGACACTTCTCACACTGACTTCCAATGTGATGGGACATTTCTCCACTGACCACCTACCGTATAAGACTACTCGGCGTATAAGACGACCCCCGATTTTTGGGCAGTGTTTTTGGGTCTAAAAACCCGTCTTATACGCCGGCATATACGGTATGTAAGGGATTTTGTTTCCTCTGACCACCAATGTAAGGGACACTTCTCACACTGACTTCCAATGTGATGGGACATTTCTCCACTGACCACCTACCGTATAAGACTACTCGGCGTATAAGACGACCCCCGATTTTTGGGCAGTGTTTTTGGGTCTAAAAACCCGTCTTATACGCCGGCATATACGGTATGTAAGGGATTTTGTTTCCTCTGACCACCAATGTAAGGGACACTTCTCACACTGACTTCCAATGTGATGGGACATTTCTCCACTGACCACCTACCGTATAAGACTACTCGGCGTATAAGACGACCCCCGATTTTTGGGCAGTGTTTTTGGGTCTAAAAACCCGTCTTATACGCCGGCATATACGGTATGTAAGGGATTTTGTTTCCTCTAACCACTAATGTAATGAGACACTTCTCCACTGATCACCATGTAAGGGGGCCTTTAAGCACTGATTACCAATGTAAGGGAGACTTCTCCCACTAAACACCAATGTAAGGGAGACTTCTCCCACTAAACACCAATGTAAGGGAGACTTCTCCCACTAAACAGCAATGTAAGGGACACTGCTCACACTGACTTCCAATGTGATGTGACACTTCTCCACTGACCATCTATGTAAGGGATTTTGTTTCCTTTGACCACCAATGTATGGGACACTACTCCCATTGACCACCAATGTATGGGACACTACTGCCATTGACCACCAATATAATGGACACTTGTCCACTGGCCACCATTGTAATGGCGCTTGCTTCCTTGGAACATTAATGTAAGGGGACCCAATGACCTTCCGTGTAAGAGGCAATTGTCAACTGACCACTAATGTAAGTGCTTCCTTTTGAACTGATCACCAATGTGGTCATTATATTTCCTGACTATATTCCACCCGGCATGCCACATTCTAATATTTTCTAAAAATCTGCATATATTCTGGCTTTTTGCATTCATTAATACAGGCTTTGTATTAATGAATACAAAGCCTGCCGTGATTGGCTCAGCGCGGTATACTGTATGTAGCCGAAGCTACATACAGTATACCGAAGTATACCCGGCGTATAAGACAACCCCCGATTTTTGGGCAGTGTTTTTGGGTCTAAAAACCCGTCTTATACGCCGGCATATACGGTATGTAAGGGATTTTGTTTCCTCTAACCACTAATGTAATGAGACACTTCTCCACTGATCACCATGTAAGGGGGCCTTTAAGCACTGATTACCAATGTAAGGGAGACTTCTCCCACTAAACACCAATGTAAGGGAGACTTCTCCCACTAAACACCAATGTAAGGGAGACTTCTCCCACTAAACAGCAATGTAAGGGACACTGCTCACACTGACTTCCAATGTGATGTGACACTTCTCCACTGACCATCTATGTAAGGGATTTTGTTTCCTTTGACCACCAATGTATGGGACACTACTCCCATTGACCACCAATGTATGGGACACTACTGCCATTGACCACCAATATAATGGACACTTGTCCACTGGCCACCATTGTAATGGCGCTTGCTTCCTTGGAACATTAATGTAAGGGGACCCAATGACCTTCCGTGTAAGAGGCAATTGTCAACTGACCACTAATGTAAGTGCTTCCTTTTGAACTGATCACCAATGTGGTCATTATATTTCCTGACTATATTCCACCCGGCATGCCACATTCTAATATTTTCTAAAAATCTGCATATATTCTGGCTTCCCGGCTTCCTTCCCCCCCATCAACATATGTGCATGCAGGTTAGTATGACTCCTATGCATTTACAGGTGAAACTCGAATAATTAGAATATTGCGCAAAAGTAATTGCAGTAAGTGCTGCAAAAGGGGCCCAAACCAAGTACTGAGTACATATGCATGCTTGTTGGCGCTCTGGTCCCCTTTTCTCACATTCAGCCTTATATTTCGTGGGGGTTCATAGTTATATGGTCAGAAATGGTGACATGGACATTTCTAGGGACAAATTAAAAAATCTGGGTCTGTCCCTATAGGACACGTGTGGGCCCCATAGTAGTTGATTTCCAAACTGGGCCCTGCTGGCCTCCCCATTACACCACAATGACACATGTCTATGACTAATCACTTTGAGCTATGGCTGCTGCTCTGACTGACAGCCCTCCGGTCCAATCAGAGGCGGCCAGATAACAGCTCTCCCCAACCACCTCTCTCCCCTCCGCCTTTAGTTTCAATGTCTGGCACTAAGCCCCCACCCACTACGGACTCGCAGCCAGTCAGCGGCCGCGTTGTGTCAGTTGCCAGGCAGCTCTCGGGGAGCGGAGCGGAGCCGACCAATGGGATGCTTTCACCGGGAAGTTAGGCGGGAGAGGCGCTGTGGGTCGCGTGGTCCTCCCTGGCGCACGCTGATTGGCCGCGGTGCTTGGGGCGCATGCGCGTTGCCGGGCAATGACGCAGCTCTTTGCTGGTGGCGCAGGCTCCTCCCCTTTAGCCGCAGTCAGTCACACAGTTGAGGGGACACCGGGCACCGAGCGGGCAGCGAGAACGTCTACCGGAGGCAGTGGGCGGACCATCCAGCACGAGCGGCATTCCCGGGACTGTCATGGTCTGTGTAAGGAGGTAGCCGGCCGCATCCTGCTGTGTCATGCAGGCCTCATCCCCCCCGTCATTATAAAGGCCTCCTGATTCTCATCCTTCCATTGAACTACGGGCCTCATCATCCTTGTCCTCTGTCATGCTAGAGGCCTCATCATCCTCTTCCGCAACATCATACTATAGGTCTCCACCTCCTCCCCCATTATACTGTAGGCCTCATCCTCGTTCTTCCCCATCATGCTACAGTCCTCATCCTCCTCTTCATGCTGCAGTACTCATTATCCTACTTCTTCCCCCATC
>NW_017307548.1:156792-157132 GCF_000935625.1 Nanorana parkeri | reverse complement strand
TCATCCTCCTGCCCATGATCATCCTTATCCTCATCATAATATTACAACCATCAACCTCTCCATCGGTTGCTGGTCTCATCATCGTCCTCCTACTACTACTAGCCCCATCATTCTTCCCATACTCCAGGGCTCATTGTTTTCCTCATCCTCTTCATACTATAGACCTTTCTATTCTGCTATGAGTCCCATCATCTTCCTGCTTCCTGTACCACAACACTCATCTTCTTTGTCACCTCAGCCACACTATCATTGTCACTTGAAAATGGCAACCCCCCTCCCCCACTGGTTTTTCTTTTCATGAAGAATTATCCCCCATTTTTGGGTAAAAATGGGCACCTCC
>NW_017307548.1:149897-156715 GCF_000935625.1 Nanorana parkeri | reverse complement strand
CCAGCTGTAGTTTGCTATCCCCACATTCCTGTCACATAATTTGGCCTCCCTGTATGGAGTTTAGTATCCTGTCACCTGCAATGTGGCCCCTTTGTGTTCCTGGGCCTGGGATGCCATCATATTTGGCACTAGTGATCTTCTGTCCCATTATGTATGTGTGTAATTTTAGGGCCCCGTGTCCGTTTTCCAGGTAATTAGAATGGTTGGGTGGGTTACCTTTTATTCATAGTAATGTGACGGGTATACCTCTGCCCCTGTTTACGTTATTTGGGTTCTCTGTGTTTTTCATCAGATACAATTGTAATGTTTTGTTTCCTGTATGCCCTTCACTGCTAATTTTGGGATCACTGTGCCCCTAAAACAAGTATCATTTATGGCATTAGAAGCTGCAGCAAGACAGAGTCCACCTCATATCCGGGCTGGAGGACGTCCAGCATCATCTAGCGCAGGAGTAGCCAAACTACGGCTGTGGTGGAACTACAAATCCCATGAGGCATTGCAAGATTCTCACAGACATGACTCCCAGAGAGATGCATCATGGGATTTGTAGTTTCAGCACAGCTGGAGGGCCGTAGTTTGGCTACCCCTGATCTAGAGTTTCCCTCTTCTGCCTGACTGTCCCTGCCCCCTTCATTTATTGGAGCTCTGTGCCTTCAATCATGGAGGCTCCGCATATCTAGGGTGGTCTTCATGCAAATATAACGTGCCTGGAAACGCAGCTATGAACCTCTCTGGAGATTTGTAAGCTAGATCAGAGTTTCTGTAGCTTATCTAGGCAGCTGGTGGGCCGCGATCATCATCGGTTGCTCTGGATCATTACTGAAAGCGGAAGTTTAAGTGGTTGCATTATAAAACGCGGACGGGTAAGGTTGTTATAACAGAAGAGACATGCAGATAATTGCTCCTTCCTGCCCGTCAGCATGTGTGTGCACTGAACCGCGCATTCGCAGCTCGGTGCATAATCTCGGTAAGGTCCTACGCCGCAACAAAGTAACTCCCATATGCATGGGTGCGAGTTATATTATCCCAGCCAATCAGGCAGAAGAGCTCTGACATCGCTGCGCTTGGAGGGGGATCACCTGCAAGGTAAGTGTTCCATAATGTGCTAACACGGTGCGCATACTAGCACATTATAGCAGACGCCTCCTGGCGTCCGGTAGTTTCCTGCCGTTGAAGCTGTAGATTCTGTCAGTAGTTACAAAGCTCCAAAAAAGTAAATCGCTCATCGACTGCGCTACCATACACTTGGGATGTCACTGATGCAGACCTTTCATTGAGCGCAATTCATTTTCTGCTACCAACAAATCCAGTAAAGAGAAAATTTATTCTATAACTGTTACTATATCACACGTCTGACCCGGCCCGTGTACTGGTGTCCTATCTCCTCCTCCTCCTCCTGGTCTTGTCCTCACTCTTACCTAATATACCAGCTATTCCCTCCAAGGACAATCACAAGTCATTTGTAGCCACTTGCAGCTTTAACATGGAGGAACCATCAAAATAACCTTTCCGGTCTCATGGAATCCCTAAAAATAATTCTATCTACAACCCGCAGTATATTAATATGGAACAGTTAGAAGAATGCTTCTTGCATTGTAAGGAGGGAATTCCTCCCACTGACCACCAGAGAGTTAAAGAAGATTATTGGTGTCAGTGGTTAGTTATCGGGAATTGGTCATTGCTCATGTTACCTCTAGCAACCTCCTGGAGTTCTATGGAAGGAATGCTGGTGGAGACGGAGTGTTGGGTTCCTTGGCTTGTATTTCCAGACAAGTTCATGGTAACAGTGCACAATTGCAGCATTGCTTAATTCGGGGCTCAAAGGTCTTGAGGATTACAGGGGGACCCCACTCTGATTTATATGGCCAGTCCTCATTTTATATACTCACACATTCACTCTTTGTTATGTAGATTGTGTACTCGATAAACCACACCCCTTGTACCCGCCTCCTTGCAGTAATTTGACAAGCATGAGCAGCAGTCTAATTGAGCGTTTTTTTTTTACTTTAATGCAGAAAATGCATTAACGTAAAAAACAATTAGCCGTTAGTACACAGGGATACGTCTGTTCCAGAATTTGTTTTCCATCGCTGCTGGATGGGAGCCTAGAGGGACAGGTTCCCTTCACATAATTTGTATGGAGAGGCCAGAGGTAGTCATTTTAAAACTACTTCACGGGGGTCAGTCCGTGTCCATACCGCAGTCTGCCATTTAGGCAGCATTCACACCAGCAGCTGCACTGCAATGCACATCTGCTGGGGTGCAAACCCAGGCAGAGTGCTGATGTGCCAATCGTGGCGAACTGCGCTGGTCTCCACCCCTCCCCCCATTTACATACATGTGCATGCCTTACGCACACATGTTCATTAGAATCAGTGGGGGCGGCAGGGTTGGTTTAACATTTTTTTCATTTTATTATTTTTTACTTTATCACCTTTTTTAAAAAAACTAAATAGTTTTTTTTCACTTTTTCTATCACAAAGAAGCTAACAAGCCCCTTTGCAACAGCATTTGGAGGTGACAGGTTCTCTTAATGGAGACAGGGGTCAATTAGACCTCCAATGTCTCTTCTTGCCCTCCAATACAGACCATCAAGCCCATGTAGCCACTGCCAGGCAGCCGTAATCCAGCGCAGGTCCAGACCGAACTGCCAAGAGGTCCGTGGTCCCCCATTTAGTGACCCCCTGGTATTGGAAAAACTTTTTTTTGTGTTGCTTAGAGTACGGGAGAGCTCAAATCTGATCGGGGTTCTTTTTTTTTCTCAATTGGAAGATTGTTTTTCACTTCCTGTTTCTGAGACGGAAAAGGAAATGAGAAATTGCACTGGTGACGGCTATAAAAACTTTCATTTCCCCCTCAGTTTTTGACTTTGTAACACTTGTCACCAGGAGAAATAGTTGTGCCAGCCAGGACACAGACCGCAATATAAACCTTACAGGAGGTCTAACCCAGACTCTAGCTTGTTGCCTAAGGATGACTACATTTGATTTGGGTTCCGCTGACCGCAGCTCACTGGCGCATGTATTCTGAACTTAAAAGCATCTTGATGTGTGGAGACTTGGTGATCTTATACCACTAATGGGTAGCAAATCATTTTCAGATGGATTCACGTAGCTGGCATTGTACTACCCAGAGCTGCCATGTGCATTCTATGAAGAGCTAGTTGATGGGAGTCACATGACCGATTTTTGGTAATGGAGATTGTTCTTTGATGTGCTGATCTTTTTCTTGGTCTTTTTGTTTTTACAATATTCCTAATTCAGATGACTGGTTATTTATAACATCCGTTATTTACCTCGCGCCGACATGTTTAGCGGAGTACATTTGTATTTTGGCCTTGTCCCTGAAGGAGCTGATGGGTAAATGTGTCTGCCATAGTTCATATAAGTACATACACCTCTTGTGGGCAGCACAGTGGCGTAGTGGTAAGCGCTTCTGCCTTGCAGTACTGGGGTCAATGGTTTGAATCCCACTATCTGCAAGGAGTTTGCATGTTCTCCATGTGCTTGCCTGGGTTTCCTCCCCCACTCCAAAGACATGCTGGAAGGTTAATTGGCTCCTTTCTAAATTGGCCCTCGTATGTATGCATGTGGGATTGGGACCTTAGATTGTAAGCTCCTTGAGGACAGGGACTGAATGTGAATGTGCAACTATGTAATGTGCTGCGTAAATTGTTGGCGCCATATAAATACCTGTAATAAATAAGGACCGTTTAATCGGCCGTTTTGGGTTGTTGATAGGGACGGTCTCTCTGACACAAGGATACAATACTGACTCCATGCAGATGGTTTTCCTGGTGGAAATTGAACTCGGGACTGCGTTCTGCAAGGTTTCAGTGCTTCCTGTGAACAATACTACATAATTAATTTAGTGACATCACTCTTCTTGTCCATTCTGGTCCTCGGTGTTCAGTGAGCGGGTACACTTCTAGTATGTTCTTACCCCTGAATCTTCAATCTACACGGTGTATTTGCAGTAGGGACGGGCCTGTATACAATGCAGTAAAGCTGCAGCAGACGCAGGGCGTATTGCATTTCTCCGATCAGTGTCTGTTACGTTGCCAGGTATACACAATCCATTGTCTGTTTCCTGGTATTGGTGAATGTAAAGCTGCCTCACCCATCATGTTGCAGAGTCTGCAGTTCCGTGTAAGGTTTCATGCGGTCACTCCCTTGTGCCAGGAGGGGGCTCAGCTCTCACAAAGCCTTCAGTTTCGTTTTTCCAGAAAGCATGTCACAGAGTAGAAGTACAACAGGCCGACTATATACCATAATGTCCTAGTGTCACCCTATAGAGGGGGGTCAGAGAGAGACAGAGCCATGTGAATCTCTCTCCCAGAATAGGAACAAAGAACAGGTCAGCCTGAACGATAAACATGCTGACGATGTCACTGGCGGCCATTATTCCTGTGCTGTGTATTGCACGCTGCTCTGTCACTGTGCAGGTCTCTCCCCGCTTGGGCACGTTGTAGAAAAGTTGTTCTTCCTGCTGTGCAAGTCGGATTACAACTCTGTTATCAAATAATAATATAGGTGCCGGCTGCAGATATGTTATCCCTCTTTTACATTTGTCATGTGTGTCCAGCAATGTAAAGACTAGGGCTGCAGCTAATGATTGATTTCATATTCGATAGTTCGCCGATTTTGTTTTTTTCGATTATTTAAAAAAAAAAAAAAAAGGAAATGCCATCCTTAAATGTAAAATAAAATACTCAAATGCAGTGTTACAAACATAAAGTTTACTTCAGAATAACACTGCGTGCACAATTTTTTGCAATCGCACTGCACATTGCGGTACCGTGCGTTCCAGTGCAGGCGATCACACTGTGGGTGGGAGGCTTGTTTGGGGTGCAATTGAAATGAATGGCACCGCAAAGCACCTCCCACACCAGAATTTGTCAGGCTGAAACCAAAAATATATATTTTTTTAATGTATTGTAAGCCCATGGTGCTTGACTAGCTTCAGCCCGCGAGTGACGGCTGCCAGTGGCAAGATTCCGCAGACACGAGCTGAATGTAAATACAGCAGGTAGTGGGCTGGTGCAATAGCCAGCCTGCTATTGGCCATTTCAAATTACAATAACTAATTGCGGGCTGGCTATTGCACCCACCCACTGCAGCATGGAGCTAGGGGATCCAACCAACTAATTGATAATGAGAATTAGGGCTACAACAACTAATCGATTAAATCAATCATAATCGATAATGCGAATCGTTGGCAACGATTCTTATCGATTAGTTGCTGCCGCTCTGCTCCTCCCTGCTGCAGTGGTCTGTGTCCCTTTCAATCCCCGTTGCTCTCCCCGCCTGTATCGGCAGAGGCAACGGGGACACAGAGCACTGCAGCCGACACCAGTGGGGAGGAGAGACTGCGGTGACTCTGCAATCCCCTGCAGCTGAATCCAGTGAAGTGGAAAGGTGACACTAATGTTACCTTAAAGAGAAAATGTCACCTCCAATGTGCCATCACATAGGGGGCTTGTGACCCCCCCTCCCCATATGATGGCAGTGAGGTAAAAAAAAATCAAAATTAAAAATTGAGTCCCCCAACCCTGCAAGCGTGCGTATACTAACGGAAACACAAGTCTTGGGCACCTATGTAGAAAAACAACGTTTGCGCTACACATGTCGGGTATCGCTGCTTATTTTATTTTTAATTAAAGATGGTATTTTTTTAAAATCTGGTTTAATAATTGGATAACTCATTGATTTATGAAAATAATCGTTAGTTGCAACCCTAATAAGAATAGTTGATAACGCTCATAATAGATTAGTTGGTATCAGCCAACTAATCGATTATGCCTGGTAAAGAGCCATCAGCCTGGTAAAAGAGCCATTTATGCAGCATCCCATAGGAACAGAAGAGACACTCCCATATATTATTCACTGAAAGCTGCTGAATTGTGTGACCTGTCACACTGGGAGTTCTGTACGTGATGCTGTGTATTTCCAATAATGGGAGCTAAATATTTTGCTGTGTTGTAGGTCACAGAGTTGATGCTGCTGACAATTGGCGTGAGAGGGGTCCCATCCTTGTGTATCATAGGAAGTCCATATATACACAGAGGGGCATTGCCAGGGTAGAGGCGATGATACATAGCCCGATCAATGGCTTTGTCCTTTTGTAGCTGTAGGTCTAGGACTTCCTTCTTGTAACGGCTGGTTGGGTCTCTTCTTAGGGCTTCATACGTGTCGGTGTTCAGCAGTGTGGTCACTGGTTTGGGCTGGGTGAGAACCCGGTCTGCAAGGTTCTTCACCCATTTCTCTTCGTGCCCCCAGCAAGAACTATAGCGGAGCTGTCACTGATGTCTCATGGTTAACTAAGACAATCGGGAGCCAGTAGTATGGGCTCCTGATTATGTCATGACTGTGCAGCCAATCACATTATAACAGACTTACCTGCCAAATATTCCCTTAGGCTAGGATCACACCTAGGCGTTTGCGTTAACATGCGTTTTCCCTTCATAGAGATGCAAAACGCGCACAGGATCCTCAAAATGGCTCCTGCATCTTTTCACATGATGGGCGTTGTTCTACGCTCGACACTGCGCTAAGGTGTGAACAATTGCCTTTGGTTTGCATGGAAATGTCTCGATGGCTGTCCTGGAAGATTCCTGGAAACAGAGTTATCAGGTAATCAACTCATGTTTTTGTGCATTTTCAGGCGCATAGGTCTGCATATCATGTGAACACTGTCAGGTAATTGTTTGCTGGTAAACTGCAAGAGGATTTTAGTGGTGTCTAGTGAGAGATTGCTGGCTCTTCTGCACAGACCCTCTTCTTGTCTCTCCCCCCCCCCCCCCCCCTGGCTGTCTCTCC
>NW_017307548.1:148019-149713 GCF_000935625.1 Nanorana parkeri | reverse complement strand
CCCCCCCCCTTCTTCCCCCCCCCCCCCCCCCCCATCTCATCACAGAGTGTATATCATTTTACACTTGTGCTCGTCCGCTCATTTCATCTAGGTAAGCCGCGTCGTGTTTGTTGAAGGGTTTGTCCAGACAACTAGAGTCCTCTTCGCAGCTTTGATTGTCTTTATTTGTGGTCTCGGTGAATGTCGGATTTTATGTGTGGCGGAGCTGTGAGGACGATGTGACGTGTGTAGAGCGTCTTCAGGTGGCCGAGCTGGAAGGACAAGTTCTGCCGCTTAGAATAAACAGCCCATAAAGTTCAATCACGCCGTGCACGGCCGCCATTGATGCACTCTTACAAGGCAGGTCAAAGGTTTGATCATTCTCCCATTTATGAGTTGTTGGAGAGGTCACAGTCTAGTAATAAGTCGTAAGCAATTGTATATCAGATAACGGAGAATAAAACTGCATAGGATCCCGGAAAGGAGAATAAACATTGGCTGCTTTAATAACAATGGGAATTGGATCTGTATTACTAATGAATACACTTCATACAACCGGCCTAAAGTTAGGCTGGGGTCACACCTAGGCGTATTAATTATGCGCGTTTCACGTCACGCGCGATTCGTGGTAGAAAAAACGCGCAACAAACGCTCCTTTTCCAAGGGCTACTTGGCTGTATCCCAATGGAAACGCGAGACCAAAACGCCCAAAGAAGTACATGTACTTCTTTTGGGCGTAGGTCGTTTTGTATCTCGTTCGGAAGGGCGGAAATATGGCAAGGTGTGAACCAGACCCATTGAATACAATGGGATTTAGATGTTTGAGCGTTTTGTAGAGCGTTCGTCGAGCATTGAACGCGCTACAAAACGTACAGGTGTGAACCAGGCCTTATGTAAACCCAACCACTCAGATCTTCGAGCTGAACTGCCCTTCAGTCTTGCACAGTTGTACCGGCTCCTCTCCTTCCCCTGATGTCACTGCACACGGGGAGCTTCTCACCATGTGCATTAGAAGCTGCATCATTTCCTGGCTGAAGGACATCCAGCATCATTTAGCGCTTTCCTTCCCAACTTGACTGTCCCTGGCTTCGCCCCTTTCATTTATTCAGTTTCTATTTTTTCAATCATGGAGGCTCATCATTACATGTGGGGGCATCACCTAGGGTGGTCTGTATGCAAATGCAGCCTGCCTAGAAACACCTACTCCTCTAGACAGACACCCACCTATCAATGCATTTTGATATTTGCATAACTCCTTCCAATGGCCAGACCACTGCTTGCATCACAACTGAGGACTCTTGAAAGGAGCACTGAGGCAGGGTGCTGTGATCTTTTTAGGAAGCTATGTACATCACCCTGCCGGTCACTCCCACCAGCAATGATCTGCCTGCAGTATATAGAGAGGCACAGAAACCCAGAGATGGTATCACCGGGTCTAAAATAAGGCATGTAATCAAAACTGGGCTTTTGTTTTTGTCATTAGCATGTTGGTGGGGGTGGAGGGGGGAAGGACTAACCAGGCTAGGCAAAATCTAAGCAGATTAAAGATCGGCTTTTAACCACTTGCTGTCCGGAGCAATTTATTATTTGTGCACACAATAACATCTGAATTTTTGGCTGGAGAAGAGCTTCAAACCCCCAGCAATTATATATTTTCTGTAGGGCTGCAACTAACGATGATTTTCATAATCAATTGGTTGGCCGATTTTTTTTTT
>NW_017307548.1:146977-147991 GCF_000935625.1 Nanorana parkeri | reverse complement strand
TGACATATGGTACACATAGAACTTGTGCAGGAAGGAAAACATTACAAGCGGACTTCTCTCCTGAACTCCTCTCACCAGATGTGTTTTCTGGGGAATCCGATTGGCTGCACCCTTGAATCAACATCCTGACGTGCGGATTCATACATGTGAGCCGATTGGCTGTAGATATAATTTTCCATCCCGCCTGGCTGAGTGCGGGAGAGGATATTGCTGGACAAACCACACGCAAAGCTCAGCGCACCGCAGCTTTCCTTTGTTGCGCGCAGCTCCGTGTGCAGTGTCACGGGCTCCACAGGCTTTAGGGCCGGTGATCGATCAAAACTACGAACTTATCGAGTTGTGGGACCACATTACTTCCGGTTTCCTCACAACTACGAGGTTTTTACACAAAACATGTTGTGCACGAGCGCCATCCACGGCATTGCCCTATACACTTAGACCGCAGCAATAAAGTAATAAAATGATGTAGGATGACAGTAAGCCAGCGCGTTCTTTATCTCAGGTGCCCCACTCAAGCGGCGGCCATATTGAGTGGGGCACCGGAGATAAAGAACGTGCTGGCTTACTGTCATCCTACATCATTTTATTACTTTATTGCTGCGGTCTAAGTGTATAGGGCAATGCCGTGGATGGCGCTCGTGCACAACATGTTTTGTCTGCAAACCTCGTAGTTCTGAGGAAACCGGAAGTCATGCGGTCCCACAACTCGATAAGTTCGCACTTTCGACACATCACCGGTTCACACCATTTCCAGTGTGTTCCAGCACAGTTAGTGGCCTGAACGCACTGGATCGCATAGTGGAAGCCTCCTTGCATTCTGGGTCTGTCAGACCCCTAATGTCACCAAGGGATCCCAAAGAAACTGATGAAGCAGCAATCTGCTTCACTAGCTTCTTTTCCTGGCTACAGGAGCTGGAGAATGTGCCAGTGACACCGGAAGTGATGTAAAATACATCACTTCTGGGTCCAGTGATCAGAGGAGAGATCAGCGGCTTCTACAGCACTACAGTTTTG
>NW_017307548.1:127395-146929 GCF_000935625.1 Nanorana parkeri | reverse complement strand
CATGCAGCTACCCACTTTTTCTTGTTGATTTGGAAGGTCCCAGGTTCACAGTGAAGGTATTTCTGTTGGACATCTGTATCCTTATTCTTGGTGTTCTTGCAGTACCTAATGTATGTTTTGGGTTTTGTAGAGCAGGGGAGGACTTTGGTTGCATCATGGGGACTTATCCCCTGGCACTTTTAGTACAAAAAGAGTGTCAACCGTCCAATAACAAAGGCGCAGCGAGTCAGATGGTGAGCCATATGTAGAATACAGGACCATGAGGAGTAGAAAGAATTGGCCAGTAGCTGGGTGGAAGAGAGTTCCCAAAGTTTTTGCTAAAAGCAGTCCCAGTAAAAAAAGTCCCTTTTTATAAATGACTTCTATGCCGTCCCCGTTTCTCGTGGAATATTTAATAAAAGTAAAGCTTTAACTTCCTCATGATAAAGGTTCAGTGAGTCAGACATGGAGCCCAATTTGTAGGTCACAGGTCAGCAGAAAGTCCCCGTAAATTGCTGATGTCAGTTGGTGGGTTTTTGGTTTTGCTTTCCCTTTTAATGGGCTGTACTCGGCATTGTAGTATAAAGTAACATAACTGAGCAGTTGTCAGAAGATTCTAGTACAAGCACGAGTTCCATCATGCATCTACCTATGGGAGTGATGCCTGGGGCTTCCAGTTTTGCAATGCCCCCCAGCTGTGGTGAAACGAGTCCCATGAAGCCTTGCAAAACTGAGACGCATACATGACTAGATGCATGATGGGTAGTTTCACCACAGCTGGAGGGCCGACGTTTGCCAACTTCTGTTCTAAAATGATCACTCTGCTCCAAAAAAACAACCCCCCCCCCCAAAAACCTCCTCTGGGTGCCCAAAGAGCCCCTTTTGTTGGAATACACATGGTTAGATCTCAGATACATCCCGTGTACATCACAGATTGTATGTGATTTACCCGATATTAGTGGTTGTGTGTATGTGATGGCAGGATAATCACACTAGCCGGCCCGTAACCTCTTATATTATATTTGATTTATATTAAAAGCTGAGAATTGTCTTTCTGTGGTTCCTAAAAGACGCGGGCAGGTCTAAATATTTTTTTTTAGTTACACCCCCTTCCTGTCCCGGCCATTTTTCAGTATTCAGCGCTCAGGTACTTTGACTGACGTTTATTCCGCCATGCAACGCTGTACTGAAATGAACTTTATACCATTTTTTTGGGGACACATGGCTTTCGTCTTTTATTTTTTTTGTATAATAATTTTTTATTGATAAAAGGTTTTCAAATAAGAATACAAGGAATACATTACAGATACAAACATTCAAGGGGAGACAATCACACATAGCTTTCTTTTGGTGGTATTTAATCGCCACTGTGGCTTTTTTTTTTTCTTCTATATAATGAAAAAAGTACTGAAAATGTTAACCTGTTTTCCCTACATTATGTTATGAAACATTTGTTCTTACCTAATTTTTTGGTAAAATATAAAAGACGGGGTCACGTAGGGTGCATAGACACTAAGTGTTGAGCCTTAAAATTGCGAGCTCTCTGAAAATGGCAAAACTACCACATCCAAAATTGGCCCTTGGCGACGTTTAAAGATTTTACTGCTCGTCATTTTAGTGTTAATGGTGATTAATGGCCTGAGAATTATTGCTCGCACTTCGGTGTTCGCGGTGATATGTAACAAGTGTGGCACAATGGGTGCAATCGTCATTTTCGCACTTAGACGCACCTGACGCATATTTACGTGTATGTGGGGGCGGGGGACTTTAACAAATGTTTTTGTTCATATGCAAGCTTGCAGGAAGATTTTTTTCCATTACTGTCTGTGTATAAAAAGCCGCACATGCAATACCTTTCCAGGTCACCCACTGATGTCAAGTCTATAACAGGGCTGCAGTTAACGGTTATTTTTATAATCGATCAGTTAGCCGATTATTAACTTGGATTAATTGGAAAAAATACAGTCATTTATTTAAAATAAAATACACAAATACAGCGTTACAAACAAAGTTTACTTCAGAATCAAACGCTATTTAAATGCTTTGAAATCGCACTGTACTGGAAGGCAGGGCATTGCAGTACCACGCGTTCCGGTGCGGGCGATCACACTTCTGACGGGAGGTGCATTCGGGAGCCATTGAAATTAGTGATGCACCAATAAAAGTATTGGTGCCGATGCTGAGTATTTGGGCGGGTACTCGTACTCGCCCAAATGCTCCGATGCCTAGCTCCATACTTCCGGTATCAGGAAGCCGTGCAGCGCGTCATTACACACTGCCCAGCTTCCTGATTGGGGGGGGGGGGAGGGGTGAGGCTGACATGCAGCTACCCACTTTTTCTTGTTGATTTGGAAGGTCCCAGGTTCACAGTGAAGGTATTTCTGTTGGACATCTGTATCCTTATTCTTGGTGTTCTTGCAGTACCTAATGTATGTTTTGGGTTTTGTAGAGCAGGGGAGGACTTTGGTTGCATCATGGGGACTTATCCCCTGGCACTTTTAGTACAAAAAGAGTGTCAACCGTCCAATAACAAAGGCGCAGCGAGTCAGATGGTGAGCCATATGTAGAATACAGGACCATGAGGAGTAGAAAGAATTGGCCAGTAGCTGGGTGGAAGGGAGTTCCCAAAGTTTTTGCTAAAAGCAGTCCCAGTAAAAAAAGTCCCTTTTTATAAATGACTTCTATGCCGTCCCCGTTTCTCGTGGAATATTTAATAAAAGTAAAGCTTTAACTTCCTCATGATAAAGGTTCAGTGAGTCAGACATGGAGCCCAATTTGTAGGTCACAGGTCAGCAGAAAGTCCCCGTAAATTGCTGATGTCAGTTGGTGGGTTTTTGGTTTTGCTTTCCCTTTTAATGGGCTGTACTCGGCATTGTAGTATAAAGTAACATAACTGAGCAGTTGTCAGAAGATTCTAGTACAAGCACGAGTTCCATCATGCATCTACCTATGGGAGTGATGCCTGGGGCTTCCAGTTTTGCAATGCCCCCCAGCTGTGGTGAAACGAGTCCCATGAAGCCTTGCAAAACTGAGACGCATACATGACTAGATGCATGATGGGTAGTTTCACCACAGCTGGAGGGCCGACGTTTGCCAACTTCTGTTCTAAAATGATCACTCTGCTCCAAAAAAACAACCCCCCCCCCCAAAAACCTCCTCTGGGTGCCCAAAGAGCCCCTTTTGTTGGAATACACATGGTTAGATCTCAGATACATCCCGTGTACATCACAGATTGTATGTGATTTACCCGATATTAGTGGTTGTGTGTATGTGATGGCAGGATAATCACACTAGCCGGCCCGTAACCTCTTATATTATATTTGATTTATATTAAAAGCTGAGAATTGTCTTTCTGTGGTTCCTAAAAGACGCGGGCAGGTCTAAATATTTTTTTTTAGTTACACCCCCTTCCTGTCCCGGCCATTTTTCAGTATTCAGCGCTCAGGTACTTTGACTGACGTTTATTCCGCCATGCAACGCTGTACTGAAATGAACTTTATACCATTTTTTTGGGGACACATGGCTTTCGTCTTTTATTTTTTTTGTATAATAATTTTTTATTGATAAAAGGTTTTCAAATAAGAATACAAGGAATACATTACAGATACAAACATTCAAGGGGAGACAATCACACATAGCTTTCTTTTGGTGGTATTTAATCGCCACTGTGGCTTTTTTTTTTTCTTCTATATAATGAAAAAAGTACTGAAAATGTTAACCTGTTTTCCCTACATTATGTTATGAAACATTTGTTCTTACCTAATTTTTTGGTAAAATATAAAAGACGGGGTCACGTAGGGTGCATAGACACTAAGTGTTGAGCCTTAAAATTGCGAGCTCTCTGAAAATGGCAAAACTACCACATCCAAAATTGGCCCTTGGCGACGTTTAAAGATTTTACTGCTCGTCATTTTAGTGTTAATGGTGATTAATGGCCTGAGAATTATTGCTCGCACTTCGGTGTTCGCGGTGATATGTAACAAGTGTGGCACAATGGGTGCAATCGTCATTTTCGCACTTAGACGCACCTGACGCATATTTACGTGTATGTGGGGGCGGGGGACTTTAACAAATGTTTTTGTTCATATGCAAGCTTGCAGGAAGATTTTTTTCCATTACTGTCTGTGTATAAAAAGCCGCACATGCAATACCTTTCCAGGTCACCCACTGATGTCAAGTCTATAACAGGGCTGCAGTTAACGGTTATTTTTATAATCGATCAGTTAGCCGATTATTAACTTGGATTAATTGGAAAAAATACAGTCATTTATTTAAAATAAAATACACAAATACAGCGTTACAAACAAAGTTTACTTCAGAATCAAACGCTATTTAAATGCTTTGAAATCGCACTGTACTGGAAGGCAGGGCATTGCAGTACCACGCGTTCCGGTGCGGGCGATCACACTTCTGACGGGAGGTGCATTCGGGAGCCATTGAAATTAGTGATGCACCAATAAAAGTATTGGTGCCGATGCTGAGTATTTGGGCGGGTACTCGTACTCGCCCAAATGCTCCGATGCCTAGCTCCATACTTCCGGTATCAGGAAGCCGTGCAGCGCGTCATTACACACTGCCCAGCTTCCTGATTGGCCAGGAAGCCGGCTCCATGCTTTCTCGCCACCTAGTGACGAGAAGCATGGGGACAGCTTCCCTGCTAATCGGGAAGCCGGGTGGCGAGTCTTTACACGCCAGCCTGATCAGGAAGCAGGCTTCGCGGCTAAATCGGGAAGCCAGGTGGCGAGTCATTACACGCCGCCTGGCTTGCTGATTGGGACTTCCTGTACTCAGTATTCGGTATCGGCGAGTACCGGGGAAAAAAATACCGGTACTTTATACCGAAATACCGGTATCGGTGCATCCTTAATAGAAATGAATGGCACCGCAACACACCTCCTGCAGCAAAATCAGCACAGGAGGAAGGAGAAAGTTCAGGTCCTCCTCCGCTGATTGACAGCAAGCAGTGGATGGGTGCAATAGCCAGCCTGCTCGTGGCTATTGCATTTTAAAATATCCAATAGGCTGGGTATGGCTCCCAGCCTCTAGATGCAGGGGGGCGGGGCAGCGAAAGCACAGGGGGGCGGGGCAGAGAAAGATCAGGGCACCATCGGGGGAATGCAGCCCCAGCGCTCTCTTCCCAGCTGGTGCCAGCTGCAGAGGTCTGTGTCCCCTCTGCCGATACAGACGGGAATGGAAAGGGACACAGCTGCAGCCAGCACCAGCGGGGAGGAACAGAGTGGCGGCAACTAATCGAAAAGCAACTAGTCGACGATGAGAATTGTTGGCTATGATTCTTATAATCCATTTATTCGATGAGTTTTTGCAGCCCTAGTCTCTAGTTGGGAACGTTAATGACACGGAGAGGGCACACTATCAGTCTCCACAGGTTCTCCTACAAGCTGCTGTCACTCAATGGCAGAGAAGGAGCCACACAATATTGTCGGAATCGCTTCTCGGCACAGAGATTAGCCCTGCCCACAGCATATTACACTGAATTGTAAGCTTATGGTGCATTTTTGATCACAGGAGTACATTGCAAAATGTCCTCCTGTATTATAAGGAAACTAAAAATGCAATAAAAGGTGTACTCCATAGTTCTTCTAATGTACACGTGTCAGATGCATACACAAATGTGCAAAGGACACTCAAACGCGCATAAATACATGCAAGATGCTGATGCCTAGGTGTGAGTGAGGGATAAGCCTGCATTCATATCGGCACATTCCAGCGCCTGGCTTCCTGATTGGCCGGAAAGCCGGCTCCATGCTCCCTCGTCACAGGAGACGAGGGCGCATGGAACCGGCTTCCCGGCCAATCAGGAAGCTGGACAGCGTGTAATGACACGCCGACTGGCTTCCTGATACCAGAAGTATCGGGCTAGGCATCGGAGCATTTGGGCGAGTACGAGTACTCGCCCAAATACTTGGCACTGATACTAGTATTGGTATAGGTGCAATCCTAATTGTTATCCTTTTAATACAGGGCTGGACAAGTCCAAAGAGCCAGGTAGCCAGTGCCACAAATGATAGCTGGTGCCCTGAAAAAAAATCCCCTTGGCTCCTGAATTGGACAGACTGGCTCCTGATTTCCATATTAATGTGACCGGCACCCTAATATGATTGTATAATATACATCAGTCTGTTACATTCTTTTGATAAAACCTAAGTAACGCTCTAGTTTATGGACAGTGTAAAAAGGAAAGGTCACTGAAACCTTCTTAAAAATCTATATTCTAGCAAGATCAGTTGTTTTCCTTATACCAATTAGCTGTTTCCTGTCCAGCCTCAGACAGAAGACGTCTGAGGCATTATTGGTTGTGACATCGCCTGCGTCCTGTGGTTTTGATTGTTGTAAATCAGCCAAGAATGTTTTCGGAAAAGCTGTACATAGTAATTGCAACATGTCTCTTAGATCAGGCATGGAAGGGTTCCAAGTCTGTGAATGATAGAAAAATACCACCTGGAGAAATGTTTCCTGTACAGTTTCCCTTTAGCTAATAGAAAAGGATTACATCTGATTTTAGGGTGGTTTAAATTTAGGAAAATGTACAGAAAGGAAATGGTGGAAAATCTACAAATTGCCCGTTATCAGCAGAATAATTCCGGGTGGATTATTTCCTTGGTGGATTGAGTGGACACATTGCTCCTATCAGCTTTTATCCCTATGTTTCTCTTGCTTCCTACCCTTCATGGTAGATTGCCTACATTAAGATTGTTCACACCGGGGCGGTTCGGCCGCACGGATCCGCCGACATGAACGATCCCATACATTGCTATAGGGACCGTTCATGCGACCGCATGGGTGCGTGTGATCCGAACCGCCCCCCGCCCAAACTGCTCCCTGCAGTATTTTTGCCGCGCTGATCAGTCCATACAGGTTTTAATGGGACCACGCTGATCAGTGCGGTTTCCATACAGGTTTTAATGGGACCACGCTGATCAGTGCGGTTTAATTTAATGGGACCACGCTTATCAGTGCGGTTTCCATACAGGTTTTAATGGGACCACGCTGCTCAGTGCGGTTTTGGGCGTTTTTAAATTCCCAATTAAAAACTCCCCAAACCTTTTGCGAGATCCGCAACCGCCCTGGTGTGAATGGGCTCTCTAAGCTACCTGTGGGGAAATGGCACTCTTCTTGCAGTGGGGCTGCCCCATCACTGCAAGGGTTATCTGTTTAGGTCTAGGATAGACCTGCCTTTCCTTACTTACCTGATCCCCCCCCTTCCCGCAGGCTCCAAGACCAGCACCCGCAGTCTTTCCACCCCTACGCTCCAGCCGTTGGAAGCCAGCTGATGCCATCATGTATAATGTAGTGCCTATAGCTTTGCATTATACATGAGGATTCCATAGAACAGTCCACAAGCCTCTGCAGCATTACCACTGCTCTAAAAATACCGTATCTACAGCTCGTTCTGCTTTGCGTGTTTGGGATCCAAACAGCCCAGGCGATGAGCGTGACCGGTCTACCTTGCCGTGAATGGCAGTGACGGGAAGAGCCACTATTATTATACAGGATTTATATCGCGCCAACAGTTTACGCAGCGCTTTACAATATAAGGAAGACATTATTGTTACAATACAAGATGGTAAGGAGGGCCCTGCCCCTGAGAGCTTACAATCCAAGAATAATTGAAGGAATCTCCGGCACTCCAAAGTTCAGAACGTCGGGTTGGCTTTATTCACATAGTGGTCTCGCAATGTGTGGCAACGTTTCGGAACCCAATTTGCTTCCTTCCCCAGGAACCGAATTGGGTTCCAAAACGTTGCCACGCATTGTGGGACCACTATGTGAATAAAGAGAACCTTATGTTCTGAACTTTGGAGTGCCGGTGATTTCTTTTGGATTACCCCCCTTGCTGACCGAGCTGTTGAACCCCCTTCCTGTCCAGGCCATTTTTCAGTATTCAGCGCTGAGGTACTTAGACATTTATTCCGTCATACAACGCTGTACTGAAATTTAATTTTATACAATTTTTGGGGGACACATAGAACTTTCTCTCTACAGACGCCGGAATGCTTGTATGTAAACAGCCATCGCTGGCTGTTTACATTTTTGACAGTTTCCCCACTCGTGTGCGCGCTGGGGGGCCGCGAACAAGTGGAATCAGGGAGGGGCGTTTTAAGGGGCCCTTCCACTTATAAAAGGCTCCCGTCTGGCCGTTTTAAGTAGGCCAATGGACATGAGGTGGTTAATCGGGGATTGATGTGCGGCGCCATCTGCATTCACTGTTGCACCCTCCCATTACTAGTTGGGATTGAATTCCCGTTAGGAGTGCGGTGGGATAAGGACACGTTCGCTTACAATACCATCAGGCAGCAATTCTGGTGACATATGCAGCTTCTGGCCGGAAAGGGAGGTTAATAGTTTTTGACAGCGGCACCTCCTGTCATTGCATTTTATGGCAGGGCAGGCTAGTAGCCGTCCACCACCCGGAACTTATGGATCAAAAAGAGCAATGCAGTCACATGATCCTTAGAGAAAGGAGTGATGTCACAATATCACGCCCACTTCAGAATTCTACTTCCTGTATAATTCAGTCCTCAATTACACTGCCTATGTGTAAACAAATAATTCCTCTTAAACAAATAATTCCTCCCGTTAGGAGTGCGGTGGGATAAGGACACGTTCGCTTACAATACCATCAGGCAGCAATTCTGGTGACATATGCAGCTTCTGGCCGGAAAGGGAGGTTAATAGTTTTTGACAGCGGCACCTCCTGTCATTGCATTTTATGGCAGGGCAGGCTAGTAGCCGTCCACCACCCGGAACTTATGGATCAAAAAGAGCAATGCAGTCACATGATCCTTAGAGAAAGGAGTGATGTCACAATATCACGCCCACTTCAGAATTCTACTTCCTGTATAATTCAGTCCTCAATTACACTGCCTATGTGTAAACAAATAATTCCTCTTCTATATTTTTGTGGTCTGTATGATTTGGTCAGAATGATACCTTCTTTTTTTTTTTTCCTGATTTAAGACGGCTCCCAATCTGACACTCCTGGAAGTGTCGATTTTTTTTTTTGTTGGAGGATTGCCTTAGAGACCTCTGCAGGTCAGATTCACATCACTGCAGCCGGCTGGATTCTCAAGTCCTCAAAATACAGATTTTCAGTTTACTGGGTACCAGGAGGAGACGGCGTCTCTTATTAGTTCTGATTCTGGACTAAATGGAATGCATTTGTTAACATAATTATACAGGATTTATATGGTGCCAACAGTTTGCACAGCGCTTTACAACATTTGGGGCGACGGACAGTTACAATACAATGCCATACTAAAAGTGACATTTCTTGTGTGCGCAGTAATCCCTGTGACTCCTCCCATTGCGGTACAATATGCTCCCTGCAACAACAAAAAACAGTCCAACCTGGAAAACATAGAAGTGGGTTATCCCCATCAGTAAATGTGCATAAAATGTTGTTCTGGTTATTAAGCAGTGGATATACTCCTTTGTACAATGCTGGTTAGGGACATAAGCCAATAGGCCGTGCCTGTGTGATGCAACATGTAGCAACAGAGAGAATCCCATGAAACACACCAAGGGGGATTTAGCAAGCAAAGAGCATTGAAGTTGAATAGTTGCTTTGTCTTGCGTTCATTCATTTGCTCCTCCGCACCATCTAATGGCAGTAATGCCAAGCGATCCGCATCCACCAAGCTTTGCACTGGGTGCAAGGTTTATACACGAGCCCTTTGGAAATCCCCTATAAGTGATTCGATTGACATTTACCATTTCATGTGGTCTTTGTATGTTGTGGTTTGATAGGGGTACATGGGGTCAGAATGGTTGTGCGTTGGAAAACGATGTCATATGGGACTTCTAACAATGTCTCCTTGTTTGTGTCCTTACAGCCCCAAAGCGGAAGATTTATCCACTGCCATCCTGAAGCAGAAGAGCCGACCCAATCGGTTAATCGTAGATGAGGCGATCAATGAAGATAACAGTGTGGTCTCTCTGTCCCAGGTACGTGTAGGCTTTTCTGTCATCCAATAAATGACTGTGGATGACCATTTAAACACTGGGCTGGGCTTTGTGTGGTGACCCTTTAAAGAAGAACTCCAGGGAAGATTGTGTATTAACCCTTGCAGTGGGGCTACCCCTGCACTGCTCATTTTTGTCTAGGTGCTAAGTTATACTAACGTGAACTTCCTGGCCGACTGGTCACTGAAGCGTGTCTCCTCCTCTGCTGCACAGATGATCTGTTCCTTAGTGTTCTCACGTCTATACACTTGTATAGCATGTGATGACACAAGAGTCTCCTCACTGCAGAGAAGGGGGAGAGAGTCTCTAGGGATCAGTTTAAGAACAAGCCGACTTGATTGGTGTGTAGCCCCACTGCAAGGGAGAATCAAAATTGACCCTGGAGTTCTTTCAGATTGCTCTTGTGTTTGTAAGGTGCCCATGAGTGAGATGTGCCCAGCAGTGAGATGTGTACAGTGTGACTTTTTGCATGCGAGACCAACATCCTATTTATATATTTTTGTCTACAGCCCAACTGAACTTTCAGTTTAAAGTGCTACTCCAGGAATGAACTTTTTTTTTCCCCGCAAATTTACATTGGAGCACCCCTGCTCAATGTATGGAGGGACGTTGTGGGTCCTGAAAATTGCTGTACTAGTCAATGCTACATAAAGCCATGATCTTTCTGCTTCTCCAGTGGCTTGTCCTCTGCACACTGAGCACAGGGAGCCGCTCATTCAGCATCACACCCATTCAGAGACAGGCTTGTGATTTAGCGAATACAAGGTTTTCTGTGATTGGAGCAGGTGGAGAGGATGGGCAGATGATGTCTCAATCTATACCTCGTCCAATCAAAGAGCGCCTTGTATTCAAGAAAAAAGGTGTTCAAACGAGCGACTCCCTGTGTTCAGTGTGCAGAGGGGAAGCTGCTTGAGCTGCAGCTGGAAGAGATAAGCTATCGCATTATGTAGTGTGAACTACTTCAGTGATTTTCAGCATCCCCAGCGACCCTCCGGAGATCAGATATGGATACTTACATCAGGCCAAGCTGGACCAAAGTCTTAAGGTGGCCATATACCTATAGATTATCTGCAGATTTACTATGGCCAGATGGAGAAAGTGCAACAGATTCTTCCGTCTACGCTTAACTGTGTGGATGGAGGAATCTCCCACTGGGCCAAGCTTCAGTGTCTTGCTAGTCGGCCCTGCAGGCTGAACAATCTGATTGGATGCCGGCATTATTTGGGTATTTTGAGAGCCATCTGGGCCGACTAGCAAGATACTAAAGGTTGGCCCAGTGGGAGATTCCTCCATCCACACAGTTTATTGTAGACGGAGGAATCTGTTGCTCTTTTTCCATCTGACCATAGAAAATCTGCAGATAAACAGATTAAGTGTTTCTTTAAAAAGCAGCCTGAGTAAAGAAGCCCGTCTCCTGCCAGAATGCTGCAGAGAAGCACCCTTGCTGTCTGCCTGGAAGCAGTTGTCTGCCACTGCAGAGGTCAGATGCACTTCTGAGTCAGAACTCTCCAATTAGCAGGGAGTGTGAGCTTTGTCTGACTTAGAAGGGGCGTGTCGGAGCTCTGCAGAGGGACCACTGCTTTTACACAGAGAGCAAGGGTCCTTCTCTGTGGCATGCTGGCAGGGAACATGCTTCTATACTCAGGCTGTGATTTTTTTTTTTTTAAGAAACTTTTTTGATGCACCTAGAATGTAATTCCCTTGTTGAACAGTTTTTCTCTAACATTCTGAGCAGAATCCTGGAACATAAGAATAAAGGGTAGGTTCCCTCACTCAAAGTAAAAATGCGTCCTAAATTTTGTTGCAGGGCAAGATGGATGAGCTGCAGCTGTTCCGTGGGGACACTGTCCTCCTAAAAGGGAAGAAGAGGCGAGAAGCTGTGTGCATCGTCCTGTCTGATGACACTTGTTCCGATGAGAAGATCCGGATGAACAGGGTTGTCCGTAACAATTTACGTGTCAGGCTTGGAGATGTCATCAGGTAAGCTTTGGAAGGATTATTAGTGTAAGTGAACCTACTCCCGTCTTATTTAGTTTCTCTTTGTTACTGGGACCTGGCTTTGCCAGACCCTGCAATCTGCCATGTTACTGTTTTAAAGCCCTGGGGCCCAACATGTGGCCCCTGCAGATAGTGGTCTGCTTTGGTACTAGCTCAAGCCACTAGAGGCGTGCCTGCCGTCTCTGGCCCATCTCCTGTGGCGTGCCTGCCGTCTCTGGCCCATCTCCTGTGGCGTGCCTGCCGTCTCTGGCCCATCTCCTGTGGCGTGCCTGCCGTCTCTGGCTCTTGTGCTACTTTCACCAAATTTTGTGTGGGTTTTTCGTGATCTATGGGGCTGTACTTAAGACCCCCCTATATCACATAAGTAGACCGCCACTAGTTTAAAGAGACAGCCTCAGTGGCCATTAGAAGCATTTTCTCTGATCGGGGATATTTCAGTTGGGGGTGCTTGGCTCTGAAGCCCCATAAAGCTAAATCATTGGCAGAGCTTTTACTTTTTAAAGCTTTAAAATGGCATGCAGGCTTTAATAATCGCTAGAGAAGCCATCATGTATTTTCCCTTTAAACTCAACCTAACATTGAAATGTGTGTTGGCTGCCTTGCATGTAAAAGGAATGTTCTCTCATTAATATCGGTTGAAATTCAGCAGTTATATATTGCCACTAGAAGCACTGCAAAGAATAATTTTTATTCATATTAGAAAGTGATCTTGTATTCCCTTGTCTGATCTGTCATCCTCGCTTGAGACCAAATTAAAAGGTCATAGCTGATTTGGACTTGATGGACTAATGTCTTTATTCAACCTCAAATACTATGTAACTATGATGGTTATTATCCAGTATCTAAGATCAGTTTGTGCTTGGCAATAGGCATGCACCATTTTTTCGGTACCGAGTAATAGTACCAATATTTATATTTCGGTACTCGATACCGAATACTGATACCAGTACTTCCGGTAGCATGGAGTCGGCTTCCAGGAAGCTGGGCAGTGAGTCATTACCCGCTGCCTGACTTCTTGATTGCCTGGGAAGCCGGCTCTATGCCGTTTGGCCTGCTCAATGCTGATTGGCCGCTAAGCTGGCATACCAGCCAATCAGGGAGGTGGGTCATTACCCGCTGCCTAGCTTCCTGATTGGCCTGGGATGCAGGCTCCATGCTGTGTGGATGGCTGCATGCTGATTGGCCGGAAAGCCGGCTTCCCAGCCAATTAGCATCTAGTTGGCTGTGTGCCACATCCGGGTTTTGAGGAACACGGGCAGAGAGCTCTGGATGTTTGCGCAGTCTGCTGGCCCTGCGATCTAGCTGGTTGAAGTCACAAACTACCAGATTCCGGAGATGCGCGGGGAGAGCTGTCAGTGCCCACCTGGTGACTACTGCACCCTGCTATGGGGGGGTGCCACTCTGCACTATCCGCCTGGTATCGCTATCGGTGCATCCCTACTTGGCAATGTACATAAGGTGAAGACTGCGCTGTGCCCTGCGTTCCCCCAATACAGGAGCCCTCCAGGAAGGCCGGTACATGTCTGTAATTAAAATTGCCTCGCTGCATTAACATATCTAGTCTGTTATCGTCTGTAGCCCCTTTATGTTTGCCAGATGTGTGTGAGATTAACATGTGTGGAGTTATTTGAGTCCCCGTAATTATAGGTTTGTCAAGATAATGTCTGTTTTTTTTTACATCTTGTGTTGTACTCATATGTTACAATGTCAGTTAATGTTCAATTACATTTGTTTTCTCTGTCAGCATTCAGCCATGCCCAGATGTGAAGTACGGCAAGCGCATCCATGTCCTACCCATCGATGACACAGTGGAAGGAATCACAGGAAATCTCTTTGAGGTCTATCTGAAGCCTTACTTCCTTGAGGCCTACAGGCCTATCCGAAAAGGTATGGACACTATCCAGAGAGCTGTATACTGGGTTTGTAAACACTATAATGGTTTTTTTAAAGCAAGCAATAAATGACATTCACCAAACATTCACTGCAAGCTAATAAATTACTGGAACAAAACATATGCACCAGGAGGGTCTACAGTGAATGTTGGAAGAAATGTAACTTCACTGCATCTTTACCACCAAATCTGGCTTCATCAATGAAAAGTCAAAGGAGTGTGCCCACCCGATGACCCCGAAGGTAGCCCTGAAGTAAAATATACTCTTACCAGTACTTAGAACCAGCATGGGACACTGAAGCTCTATAGATCGAGAGCTGAGCGATCATGAACTGCTGATTACTCAGTTCATGGTCTTCTTACTATACTTATAGTCACCGCTTCCTGCAAGGATTCCTCCCTCCCCTCTGTTCCTCCAGTGCTAATCGGACAGACAGGGTAGGTGCGGGAGATGCAGAGCTATCTGTCAGTCAGGTAGTGGGGTGGATCCCGACAATATTGTCAAGATCCTTCCTGGCTGCAGTGCAGCTCTGCGCTGTCAGCATATAGTGGGCAGTAGCCTGCTATATGCTGAGCTTGGGTCACAGGAGGACATTGGTAAATGTACTCTTGTAACCCAAAAGAGAACTAAATCCAAACCTTTTTTACGTGTTTTTCTTTTTTTTTTTTATTAAATAAACCTGTCAATGTGAATCATGTGAAGTAAGACTAATAAGGGTATATAGAAGGCTAGTGTACAGTTTCTCCGCTTGCCTTATCAAATATTCTCTGCTGCTGAATTCCCCTGAGAAAGCTATACAGATAAAAACATGAGACCTCCGGGTGTTCGGCTTCTCCCCGTTGTATTGAACAATGTATTGTAGCTGGAGTTTTGGTATGTACAGGCTCTTTAGATTTCCTGTTATACAACATCCTGCTAGACTCTACTGGTACTGCTCCTCTTCTATACTGGTTTTCCTGCTATAGGTTTATTCTATGTTCTGAGTTTGTTTAGAGATTTACTATTTATATGTTGTAAATTAATTGTACATTTGACAAGTCTGAACGTTTGTCTGTCTGTTTGCTCGTTAGGTGACATATTTCTGGTTCGTGGTGGGATGCGTGCAGTGGAATTCAAGGTAGTGGAGACTGATCCCAGTCCGTACTGTATAGTCGCCCCAGATACTGTGATCCACTGTGAAGGAGAGCCCATTAAACGTGAGGTAAGCATTCTCACTTAGCACATGTTTGTATTTCTAAGATGCTGAATCAAAGTATAAGGTATAGGTGCTCCATGCTGCTAAGGTAGGACAGGTACATGTGCTGTCAATGATCTACAGGAGTAATTATACTCGTAGCTCCTATGCAGGGTACAGACAAACCCTCTGTGTATAGTAAGCTGTAGTTTTCTGTCCGCACCCCACAGTATATACAATTCCCTGCCTTTGTGGTTCTCTCATTCATGTATCTGTAGGAAGACTGCCCTGCTCCAAGCCTCATGCAGCAAGAAGTGCTAATTTCACCCCTAATTTATAGTCTTCTGTTGGCCAATCATCAGTAATCACTGCATCCTTTCTCTACCTTTTTACCCCAGAAGAGCTCTAAAAATAATTTTTAAGTCTAAGGGAACCACTTCTAAAATCCATCTAGGGGTCATTGTGAAAAATGGATGCCCTTGACATTGATGCTCAGTGGGAAGAAGGCTTTTTTTTTACTATGGTGGTGCCACCTTTAGAGACCATAAAAAAAGATTATTGGTGTCTCTCTGCAAAGTGGCTTTGGACTCTGAGTTATGCATGCATCATCAAATAGGTCAGTCAGCCATAGCTCATGGAACCCCTGACATCCTCTGAAGGAACCCGGGTGAGAATAGCTGAATCACACCAGTGGCAGTGAAGCCTTTCTCTTTCCTTATTGGCTATTGAGACCCTCTCTACTGCTATTCTTGTATATCTAGCAAAACAATTGATTGGTATTAAAGTGAAAGAGTTGGTGGAATAAAACAAAACTCCTATTCGACTGCTACTTGGCTTCCTTACAGTAAAAAAAAAAATATTGATTCCATTTTTTGGCATAAGACCAAAAAAAACCAATAAAGTTTTCGTAAATAAGAAAATCCATTTACAAAACTGTTTCCAGATAAGGTAGTTTCAGAATTGATTTTGCTGTTGCAATTACTCCATGAGTGAAAGTTGTTTGATCTTTTCTGGCAGTCTGATTCTAATACTCTGTAGTAATTCTGGTAACCCTTGCTCCAACAGGATGAAGAGGAGTCTCTCAATGAAGTGGGATATGATGATATTGGAGGCTGCAGGAAACAGCTGGCACAAATCAAAGAGATGGTGGAGCTCCCACTGAGACACCCTGCACTCTTTAAGGCCATTGGTGTGAAGGTAATATATTTAAAGCTGAACTCCTTTCTTACCTTTTTCACCCCACACATTTAGCAAGTCCTTGCTTGTGTTGAGACGGATTACTTTCATTTCCCTGCAGAAGTTGCATCTCCACAATATAACCCTTTGAGTCTGCAGTATCTATCTTAAAAGAACTATGGCCCAGCTTTTTTTTTTTTTGCCATAGTACTCAGGGTCAGATGAGGACATACACTAATGTCCTCCTGTGCCCCAAAATGCAGCATTTAGCAGCCTATTATGCTAACAGCACAGAGCCGCGCTGCAGTCGGGACGGATCCCGACAATATTGTCTGGATCTACCTTGCTTGATTGACAGCAGGCACTGCCCGGGGGGAGGGGAATCCCTGTGTGGAGCAGTGACCGACTGTCACTGTTATGATTCGGTACTGAGCGATCGGCGGTATGTGATCACTCAGATCTCAATCAATTGAGCCAACGTGTGACATCAAAATAACAAAACCACATTTTAGAAGTGTCTAATAATAACAATCTGCAAATCTCTGTACTATTCTCTTGGGAGAGGTATCCATTCATTATATGTTCCCATGCTTTTTGGGGATGATTGGTACTTGTAATGTTTGTTTCTGTATTCATTGTGTGAGTATCTACATTTACTGTTTGTATTGTTTGGAAAATGTATAAAAGAATTTACAGAAAAAAATAAATGGCCAAACGCACACCCACACACTATAGATGAGATTGCATGGTACCGTGTGTTCATTGCACAGGACTGTTTTAACGCACTGCTCTAGTGTGAATGGTCCCTCAAACACTGACAAGACACACACACTCAAACATTCTCAGATACACACTATTGGCAGGTTTTGTGCTCTTGCAATGTCGTTTTTTTTTTTTTAAAAGCATGGATCAATGTACATGTATTGCAGAGATTTATTAAAGTGGATGGGTATCATGCATAGAGCAGGTATTGGTGCTTACAAGCAAAGAAGAATGCTTGTATTTGTGTCACGCAATGATCTGCCTTCGGTAATAATTTCTTTATTGTACATCACAGCCGCCACGTGGTATCCTGTTGTATGGACCCCCCGGAACTGGAAAGACCCTGATTGCTCGAGCAGTAGCGAACGAAACCGGCGCCTTTTTCTTCCTCATCAATGGTATGAGATGTTTTCCTCATCAGTGCTTGGGTTCTTATTTCATCTGTAAATTTTATACTGACTGTTGCTGGTTAAAGCTGAACTGCCCCAAAGTTTTTATTTTGTACCATAGGTTTTTGTCCCCAAGTAAATTAGTTTTTGAGAAAAGTACCTTTTTTATTTAGTGTGTTCTGCCTGGATACAGAAAACGCAGCTTTGGCCAGACACCCAGAGGAGTTATCAAGCAAGTGACATACTAGGAATCTTCTGGCCTATCAGTAAAGGTGTTAGATGGGGATGCACCAATGCCGGTTTTTCGGTATCGAGTGGCGATATTTTTTTTTTCAGTACTCGCCAATACCAATACCAGAAGTCACATTTAAGGAAGTCAGGCGGCGTGTAATGACTAGCCACCCGGCTTCCTAATTAGCAGGGAAGCAGTCTCCTTGCTCCCTTGTCTCCAAATGACGAAGCATGGAGCCGGCTTTCTGGCCAATCAGACAGGCGGGTAATGACCTCGCTGTCTAGCTTTCTGATTGGTCGTGAACCTGGCCAATCAGGAAGCTAGGCGGCAAGTCATTACCCGCTGCCCGGGCTTCCTGATTGGCCTTGGAGCCAATCACCAAGTGACGAGGGAGCATGGAGCCGGCTTCCTGGCCAATCGGGAAGCCAGGCAGCGTGTAATGACTTTCTGCCCGTCTTCCTGATACCGGAAGCTCAGGTATCGGGCTAGGCATCGGAGCATTTGGGCGAGTTCGACTACACGCCCAAATACTCGGCATCGGCACTGATAGCAAAACTATTATCGGTATCTGTGCATCCCTAGTGTTAGGTTATTGTGGGTGGGACAGACCAGGAGTCCCCTGACCTATCGGTTCAATTATTTGGTGTTTGTGGGTGGGACAAACAGAGTCCTCCCATTGCATTCACCAGTCTTATAAAACACAATAGATCGTACGTTTCTTAAATTACTTTACAACCCTCGCAAGACTAAGGTCTTGCGATGGTTGTAAAGTGTATGGCCACTTTAAGACGGAACCTTTCCGAAAGTGCCATTAGATTTCCACCTGGAGCTCAGCTTTAATGAAATACTTTTTTACAGCAATTTTGTCATATTGTCCGTGGTGGTCTCATTCAGCTTTGCTGATTTGCATGTAATTACCCCATGCACTGAATGAGTTGATATTTGGTAATTTGGTTCTCACTTGGTCATCTTAGGTCCTGAGATTATGAGCAAATTGGCTGGTGAGTCTGAGAGCAACCTGCGCAAAGCCTTTGAGGAAGCGGAGAAGAACGCCCCCGCCATCATTTTTATTGATGAATTGGATGCCATTGCCCCCAAGAGAGAAAAGGTGGGTTTATGTTAGATGTCTTTTGTCCATAATGACTGAAGGGGTAGCCCCAGGTGTACAGGCCACCGGCTCGACGGATCTCAGAGAGGAGGGGTTGGAGCATCCTCCGCATTTGAAGAGTGCGGCGAGACAGATCTGGGAGGATGGTTATGTCTACGCCATCAAAGGGTATGGGGCCCTTCTGCCAGGCTTTACGTAGGACGGCCTCCTTTTCGGTGAAAAAGTGGATGCGGCAGAGAATATCCCTGGGCCTCGCGTCGCCTTCGGGTCTGGGGCCTCCCACCCGATGCACTCTGTCGACTTCCATGGGGGAGTTCGGGGCCTTGTCCAGGACCGTATTAAGGATGGCAATCACCGTGGGTCTGAGGTCGGCCGCAGTTGTAGCTTCCGGGAGCCCTCGGAGCTTTACATTGTTCCGGCGGGACCTGTTTTCCAGGTCATCATGGGCCAGGAGCATGGCAGATAGCTGACGGTCATAGGAAGTCTGCCGGGATTCCAAGTGGTCGATCCTGCGGGTCAGGTGAGATTGATCTTCGGTCAGGGTAGTGACCTTTGCATCTAGTTGGGAGACCGTGGTATGGATGCTGGCAATATCCCGTTTCAGCGCGCTCTCCATTTTTGTGACCATGGCGGCCATGTCCTGCCTCGTGGGGAGATAGAGTATGTGAGAGATTTCGCCGCTGGAGAGGGACTGTGTGGCTTCCGAGTGTTGCTGAGGAGTGGGAGAGAGAGAGGGATCACTGGTTCCACTATCTGACTGGGGCTAGGGGGTATCGCGTCTGCCATCCGCGGTGTAGGGGAGTCGGATCCTATGACAGGCGAGGCCGAGGCCCACATCTG
>NW_017307548.1:119044-127338 GCF_000935625.1 Nanorana parkeri | reverse complement strand
CGGGTGCCGAAGTAGAAATGTACGGCCATTCCGGCGGACATTGAGACTGAAGGGGTAGCCCCAGGTGTACAGGCCACCGGCTCGACGGATCTCAGAGAGGAGGGGTTGGAGCATCCTCCGCATTTGAAGAGTGCGGCGAGACAGATCTGGGAGGATGGTTATGTCTACGCCATCAAAGGGTATGGGGCCCTTCTGCCAGGCTTTACGTAGGACGGCCTCCTTTTCGGTGAAAAAGTGGATGCGGCAGAGAATATCCCTGGGCCTCGCGTCGCCTTCGGGTCTGGGGCCTCCCACCCGATGCACTCTGTCGACTTCCATGGGGGAGTTCGGGGCCTTGTCCAGGACCGTATTAAGGATGGCAATCACCGTGGGTCTGAGGTCGGCCGCAGTTGTAGCTTCCGGGAGCCCTCGGAGCTTTACATTGTTCCGGCGGGACCTGTTTTCCAGGTCATCATGGGCCAGGAGCATGGCAGATAGCTGACGGTCATAGGAAGTCTGCCGGGATTCCAAGTGGTCGATCCTGCGGGTCAGGTGAGACTGATCTTCGGTCAGGGTAGTGACCTTTGCGTCTAGTTGGGAGACCGTGGTATGGATGCTGGCAATATCCCGTTTCAGCGCGCTCTCCATTTTTGCGACCATGGCGGCCATGTCCTGCCTCGTGGGGAGAGAGAGGAGTATGTGAGAGATTTCGCCGCTGGAGAGGGACTGTGTGGCTTCCGAGTGTTGCTGAGGAGTGGGAGAGAGAGGGATCACTGGTTCCACTATCTGACTGGGGCTAGGGGGTATCGCGTCTGCCATCCGCGGTGTAGGGGAGTCGGATCCTATGACAGGCGAGGCCGAGGCTCCGTTGTGCATCCGCGGGGTAGTAGGCCCCGATTCCTTACCCTGAGTTGCAGGGGTCATGGTCGTCCTGGAGGATCGGCGCGTTGAAGAGGCCGGTGTAGAGAGATAGCGCTGCAGAGAGGTCTGAGACCGCTTCCCGTAACTGGAGCGCGATTTGTTCTTCTTGGACATGAAGAATATGGAGGTAGAGGATGTTAAAATCAACTGAAAAGTCCCAGGCAGGTGCAGAGCTCAGACAATGTGCTTCCTCACGCCGCCATAGCCCTCTTTTGTCCATAATTGAAAAACTTTTTTATCCTCTTAAGTAATCACAGGAGAGAGTGCACTGTAATTGATTTCTCTCTCTCTTGGTCTCTGCAGACACATGGAGAAGTGGAACGCCGCATTGTGTCTCAATTGCTAACGCTAATGGACGGGCTAAAGCAAAGAGCGCACGTCATAGTCATGGCTGCCACTAACAGACCCAACAGCATTGATCCAGCACTCCGACGTTTTGGTGAGTCCATCTATCTAGTGACGGCTTTCTTACACCTTCACCACAGAAGGCAAAATCTAAGCAGAATAAACTTCACATTTAAGTAATTGTTGCAAGAGCTTTGACACTCTGACTGATAAGTCAGAGATTGACCCCATGTTATGAAAGAATGGTACAGACAACATTCATGTTCTAGAACCTTGGTACTCAAAAGTGGGTCCCAACCCTATTTCAGTCGGTCACCACCAGCATGTCTTCCACTTTTCTAGGTGAGAGGCTCCTCTGCCTCCCCATAGCGCACAGCACAGTCAGTTCTTGCGCCAAGCAGCCCTGCACCAAGTGTCAGCTTGAGGTGGGGTATGGTCGCAAGAGAGCTCCATCCATACATGCATATATACATCGCTTACAGCTCCCTTACGTTTCCTATAGAGGTGCCTGGACCAGGGTGACATCACATTCTGCCTCCCGGCACCTCTACAGGGCATGCAAGGGAGCTGTAAAAGCAATGCACATATGGATGAAGCTCCGTCACAGCACAGCAGCCCACACTGGACCCTAGGCTGAGTATACACTCCTCAGCCTCTTGTAAGGTAAGGAGATTGGGTGGACCTTTAAAAAAAAAGTGTATGTGTGTCAGTGTTTATGAGGGCACCTACCGTGCATTCTGGTGTGGGAGGTGTGTTGCATTGCCCTTCATTTAAACGACACCCCAAATGCACCTCCCACCCACAGTTTGATCTCTGGCACCTGTACACGCAGTACCCTAAGTCTGTGCGTTCCATTGCTGTACGACTTGTGCCGTGTCTTAATGACCAAGAACTAATGTGGGTCTTGATGTTACACAGGTTTAGGACCACTTCTATAGAAGACATCTGTCTAACCTATAACTAAACATGAGAACAAGACTAGAACCCCTGCTTGGTTTGAATGTTCAGCAAAAACTGAGCCCTGATCTTGGCCTGACCCTCGGCAGTATTGCACCTCACTCACACTCTACATTGCAGTATCCAGCTTAGTGCAGGACTGGTCTACACATTTTTTTTTTCATTTGGTTGGGAGCCTTAAAGATTAATAAGTGGTGCTCGTTTTACCTTTTAGGCCGCTTTGACAGGGAAGTTGATATCGGAATTCCTGATGCTACTGGAAGGCTGGAAATCCTTCAAATTCACACAAAGAACATGAAGCTTGCAGATGATGTTGATCTAGAACAGGTTTGATTTTTATGTATTATATAGTTCTTTAACCCTTGCCTAACATCAGTCAGTCCTTAAATCTACATGCTCTAGGTGTTTCCTGGCCTTTCCACTCATGTGATCACTGTGATTGGTTGTCACAGGGATCATGTGATCTGTAATCCACTCTACTGGCTTCCGGTGACCGTCTGGTAACCTGGGGGCGCTCACTAGAGCAGACGGTACCCCAATTTCCCCATCCACCTCTGAAACTACCAAACAGGAGACTGCTCCTTTCACCTGAATGGGATAAGAAATGCAGAGAAGATTAAAAGGCCCCTCGCAAGCTGTGTGGTTTTTCTTGGCCCTGGCAGGATAACATGAGATTTCTTTTGCCTCCCCTTTATTTTTCCCCTGCTCTCTCAGTGGAGTTCCTGGAGCCTGCCCATTTAAACCTAGACTTCTGGGGTCCTACCTCTGGCAAAAACTCTGGTCTCTTAGGGGGTGTCAGTTCTTTCTCGGGGTGCTTCCAGGCATAGGCTCCGCCCAAGGGACCCTTTTAGCTACTTCCTGTGCCTATAGTTTCCAGGTAAGAGAAGTGTGGTCCGGATGCCTATGCACCTAGCCTTTCAGTAGAGAACATGGTGCAGCATTCACATGCAGCACCTTGTTCCCTTTCTCATTTTGAGGATCTGCAGTTGCTATTGTGTTACACATGCGGCCAGTGCTGACACCCGCTTAAAAGTTCAGTTGAGAGCTGCCTTAAGCTCACTGTCATCGGTGAATGTAATCACTAGGGATGCAGCGATACCGGTGCATCCCTAGTACTGATATTTTGCTTTCGTTTGTCGCCGATACCAGTGCTTCCGCTGGCATGGAGCATGCTTCCCGGGCAATCAGGAAGCTGGTCGGCGAGTAATGACATGCCGCCTGGCTTCCTGATTGCCCGGGAAACCGGCTCCATGTTTGGCCGGGAAACTGGCTTCCCAGCCAATCAGCATAGAGTCGGCTGTTAAATGTAAAAATCGTATGATGATGCCTACGGCTCAGGACATTGGCTGGCTGAAGACAGGCTAGAGTTCCTTGGTAACAACGCCGAGGGCGGTCTGCAGACATATAAACATGAAACAAGCCGCAACCCCGGGATTAGCCCTTCATACCTCGCTTGTACCCAGCTAGGAGCAGATGGAATTCCGGGCTCAGACGTCACCGGCCGTCCGCTCTGGGATCTGTCCCCGTGACATGTCCTGACGCCACCGTGCAACTTGTGTAATGCGCAGTGACAGCGCCACTCCTCTAGTAGCAATAGCCCTGGGGCGCCGGGCACAGAGGTGGCACTGGAGCGGCTGTTCGGTTAATTGATCGGGAAACCAGCTCCATGTTCCCCTACGACACTGCCATTCAGAGGAAATCTTCCTCTGACCGGAAGTTCCGACATTGGGGAAGGCATCGAAGCATTTGGGCTCGCACAAATACTCGGTATCGGTGCATCCCTAGTTTACCACCAGACATGCCTTGAAATTAGCAATTAACTTTGCATATGCTAGTAGACGGAATGTAAATGGAAACACTGTCGACAGGGACTCATTCATTTGGCCGACCTGGGAAATTGCGAAGAGCGGGACAAAAAATGCTTCAAGCATACACCTGTGAACAGGCCTTCATTGGGTCATGTATACCGTGCCTTTAGAGCATGTAAATGGAAGGGTTTAATTGAAACATTATTTTGCTGTTGATTGTGGGAAGTGTGTACTGTTCTTTTTTTCTGACCTCTCTCTCTCTTCAGGTTGCAAATGAAACCCACGGACATGTTGGTGCAGATCTTGCTGCTCTGTGCTCTGAAGCCGCTCTCCAGGCCATCCGTAAAAAGATGGATCTCATCGATTTAGAAGATGAAACCATAGATGCTGAAGTAATGAACTCCTTGGCTGTCACTATGGATGACTTCAGGGTATGTGTGATGCTTTCCAGTTCTTTCATTGTTGGTCTTTCTTAATGTTGCCTGCCGGATGGTTAAGGATGTACATCCCTCCAAACATAAGTATTTGTGCATAGGGGCTCCAGGAGGGCAGATAATTTTGATTGTTCAGATCCACAACATTTCCCAACCACCCTGCTATAGATTGGCCAATCTTCACTGTTTTTCTGAATACCGAAAGCTGTTCTTCATACTACAAGTTAGCATATGGGCCAGCTTAACTGTCCTTTTAATAATACTGAGTTAACACATGTCTTGTGCTTCTTTCTTCCAGTGGGCACTTAGTCAGAGCAACCCATCGGCGCTGCGTGAGACAGTGGTGGAGGTGCCGCAGGTCACCTGGGAGGATATTGGTGGCTTAGAAGATGTTAAAAGGGAGCTGCAGGAATTGGTACAGGTGAGTCTCTGTCACAGATCGTGTATCATGACACTCGGCAAGTTTCACTTAATGGACGTCAATCTTTCTTTAACCTTATTTACTAAATAACATTTTCTCTGATATCTTAATATTTAGTTTTGTTTTTTGGGGGAAAAACATGTGTGCCATTTCTTTGCTTTCTTATATGCGTCTCTACAGGTAATTGCGCGAGTTGCATATTTGTGATGGTCTTTTAAAGTTCTCACATGCAGGGGCTTCACATATTTTGTGTTATGTTCTGTTGTACTGTCTTTAAAGGAGAATTATGAGTCGAGTGATTTTCACTCAGCCTCATAATCTGAGCCGACCTGTGACAATGAGACGGTCACAGGTCGGCTCAATAGATCGGGAAGTGAGCGAACACATAGCGTCGTTTGCTCACTTCTCGATCTATCCCTGCAGAGAGCCATGACTGTCACCACGGCTCCCTGCAGGGATCCCCCCCCCCTCTGTCCGATCCTCCAGCGCTGACTGGTGAAACGGATGGGGGGAGGGGGCGGGCACAGCTGGCTCTGCCTCTGGATAGGCAGAGCCAGCTGTCAATCCTTTAGCTGGGTGGCTCCAGACAGTATTGTCGGAATCCGTCCCAGCTGCGGTGTCTCAGTATACCGCGAGCTGTAGCTCGTGTTATACTGAGCTTAGGGTAGCGGGAGGACGCTAGTTTGTGTTCTCCCGTGACCCTTAGGAGAACTATGGGGAAAAGCCTTGACCCCATAGTTCTCCTTTTAAAGTAAAGAGGAATGTCCTTAGTCCTGTCAGTTTTGACTCTGACCAGACTTGGAGCTTGCACAAGGCTTTTGTTTTTGTATAATGGGCAAGTAGGCAGTTGGGAAATGAAGGGGAGGCAGCTTAACAACATATGTTTACTCTATTGCATGCTTTATATAATATGCTGCTATAAAAGCTTTTTTTTTGTCCTGTATGATTTTCAGTATCCTGTGGAGCATCCAGACAAGTTCTTGAAGTTTGGCATGACACCATCTAAAGGTGTGCTTTTCTATGGACCACCTGGATGTGGTAAGACTTTGTTAGCCAAGGCCATTGCCAACGAGTGCCAGGCCAACTTCATCTCCATCAAAGGCCCCGAGCTGCTCACCATGTGGTTTGGAGAGTCTGAAGCCAACGTCAGAGAGATCTTTGACAAGGTAAGAGCCTCTGTTCAAATGAAGTTCTCATCACAGCCCAGAAACTAAGTCAGTTTGTTTACAAGTTATTGGCTCTTTCGTGCTGCAGGCTAGACAGGCCGCCCCATGCGTCCTCTTCTTTGATGAACTGGATTCCATCGCCAAGGCCCGTGGTGGCAACGTCGGTGATGGTGGTGGAGCTGCTGACAGAGTCATCAACCAGATCCTGACTGAGATGGATGGAATGTCCACCAAAAAGAACGTCTTCATCATTGGAGCCACCAACAGACCTGACATCATTGACCCGGCCATCCTGCGTCCCGGCCGCCTGGATCAGCTCATCTACATTCCACTACCCGATGAGAAGTCCCGCATTGCCATTCTAAAGGCCAACCTGAGGAAGTCTCCTGTTGCCAAGGCAAGTCGCCCCTCCTGCCATACCCCTAAAATGTGGGATGCATGCAACTTTAAAGGAAACCTGTACTAAGAAAATACATGGGTCCCTATTGTTCAATTCTTCTTTTGAAAATTCTAGCTCCCTGGCTATATTATGTTGATTCAGAAGCTTCAATGCTTTGACTCAAATGACTCAAAGCAAGTTTGCAGATCAGGTGTCTTCTGATTTCACTGGCTGTATGTTTGTTCTGGGTCAGTGACCCAAAGTGTTCATATCAGCAAGGTATGTAGTATGTTGAGGATTGGAGCAGAAATGAATTTAAGAATCCAGTTAGCGACCTAATTTTCTTTTTACAGTAAATGAAAGGTGAAACTATAAGAGCAAAGCCATGCTTCTACTCTGTATTCAGATATCATTTCTACATCAGTAGTTTGGTTTGAGTTTGTGGACTGTTTACCAAAAATAAACTTGTACTATTTGGTGGTACTCTGCAATGATATAAGTCAGGGGTGGATACATTTAATATGACATTCAAAAGCCTGTGTGTCCAATTCGGGAGCCAGCAGAATTTTTTGGGTGCCATCTCCATTGACAACAACTGGAGAAAATGTCAAAAATGTTGTGCCGGCTGTACATTTTAAAGGAGAACTATGAGGCGAGTGATTGATTTTCACTCATCGTCATAGTTCTAGCCGACCTGTGACAATTAAACTGTCACAGGTCGGCTAAGTAGATCGAGAAGTGAGCGAACACATACCAGCGTTCGCTCACTTCTTGATCCTGTCCCTGCAGAGAGCTGTGACAGGGGAGAGACTGGATTCCCCCCTCCCCACTCCGATCCTCCATCGCTGACTGGCGGAACGGATGGGGGAGGGTACAGCTGGCTCTGCCTCTAGATAGGCAGTGCCAGCTGTCACTCACGCAGATGGGCCAATTACCCTCTGCCCTCTCTCTCTCCTCAACACTACAGCGTCTTCCTCACTAGCTAAGGGGCAATGTCTGCATGATATCAGGCTGGTCTCCCCATCATGATAGTGACTCCACAGGAAAAGAAAACTGGCCTCTTGGTAGTCATGTTGCTGATGAGTTGTCACCGGCATCAGAATTGCTTATCTGACATCATCCTTATTTATATGCAATACAGTTTTGTGGGTAAATCTAGTGTGGTAGTGGCTGAGTAGCAAGGAGAAGGTCAAAGTTTATTTTACATGCATCACCTGTGTCTAGTTTTAATGCATTGGAACGCTGACTAGACTTTGATCTTCTAGACTGGTAGCACAAGTAGCAGCTTCGGGTAGTGCAGGTGGTATTCGGACATGAACATTTTATGGTATACATCTGACCTTCTTTTAGAGAGCAATTCGTAATTGGGTTTAGCCTTTAACCCAAAAAGAATCGCCCAATCATTCAGCCGTCCAAATACCAGAGCCTCTCCCACTGAAGTTCTGACATTTGATGGCTGAATAATATTTTGAGGGGAACATTAATCTAATTTTGGATAGACGTAGAGGCCATTTGTGTAGCCTAGTTCCGGCATCCAGGACACTCCAAAGGAACAAAATTTGAAAGGCGGCACATGCATTCCCTGCAAGGCAAATTCTGCAATGACCTGCTCGGCTTCCTGCAGAAAGAAGGGCTTGTTTTTTGTACATCAGTTTGAGAGACTTCTGAGATGATTTAGAATTCATTGACGGGTGCATTTCATCTGCAGTTGATCTCCTTTGACCTACTACAAGCTGATTTTGCCTTGCCATAGACTTGTAAAGGGAGAAAAGCATTTCTGACATTACAAAAGCCTGTAGACGCTCCCCCCCCCCCCAAAAACGGGTTGATGCGAAAGCCCTTTTTATATTTAGAATTTTTTTCTGTTTTCTTTAACGGGGAATT
>NW_017307548.1:98370-118639 GCF_000935625.1 Nanorana parkeri | reverse complement strand
TACAAAACGCCTTGAACGCCCCCCCCCCCCCCCAAAAACGAGTTGATGCGAAAGCCCTTTTTATATTTAGAATCTTTTTCTGTTTTCTGTAACGGTGAATGTAGAGATCCTTATTTCTGTCTTTATTTTGCAGGATGTGGACGTGGACTTCCTGGCCAAGATGACCAATGGTTTTTCTGGTGCTGATCTGACTGAGATCTGTCAGCGGGCCTGCAAGCTTGCAATCCGTGAATCCATTGAAAATGAGATTAGGAGGGAGCGGGAGAGACAAACGAACCCTTCAGCCATGGTATGCAGCAGTTGTCTTACTTCCTGCCCGTTTCATGCAGCACTTTGCTTACTGTACAGCAGAACATGGTTCCCCTTTAGTTATAGATATGCCCCTAACGCAAGCTATCTAAGGCTCTATTCACACCTAGGCGTATCAAATATGCGCGTGTGATGCGTGTTTTTACCGCGATTCGCGGTTAAAAAACACGCGTTTCCGAGGGCTACTTGGCTGTATCCCAATGGAAACGCGCAACAAAAACTATGCAAAGAAGCTCATGTACCTTTTCAGGCGTAGGCCGTTTTGTAGCGCGTTCAGACAGGCTGAAATACGGCAAGGTGTGAACCATACCCATAGAAAACAATGGGATTTTCATGTTTGAGCGTTTTGTAGAGCGTTCGTAGAGCGTTGAACGCGCTACAAAACGTACAGGTGTGAACCAAGCCTTAGGCCTGACAGTCACTGTGAAGCTTCTGTAGTGATACAGACCAAGCGGCATTGGTGAAGTTGGTGTTTGATCACTCAACCCCAGCTATTACAGTGCATGGCATCTGGTGAAAAGTCTTTTTAATGCCCTGGTTTTGTTTGTCCTGCCAGGTGATAGGATCGAAGTTAGAGATAGTATTCAGACGTGCAGACAGTCTGACCAATCTTGCAGAAATGTGCACCGTCCCCTACCCTGTCTTGGTTTGGGGTAGTGAGCACATAGTCATGGACTAAGACTTTTTTTTAAATTTCAATGATTAGTTAGTGCAGAAGCTGTACTATGGACCCCCATATGAATTTTCCTGACAGACATTTTTGAATTTCTGGCTGGGTCAACAGGAATAAAACAGATCTAGCAAAACTCTCTTAAGTGGGTTTACATACATTTAAAAACTGGGTCAAACTGTGACAATCATCTTTATGGGCATCTGTTTGGATATCTAGGGGCTTTTTTTGTGATAAGCACAATCATTTACTAATAAAACAATTGAATTGAACTATTACGTCTCTCTTGTTAGTCTTCACCGACTTCATTCCAACCTTGGGCAGTTAACTGATTTCATCTAATCATCTATATAGAAGGCCTGTACACTGTACTGGAGTGAGGATCTAAAGGCTGTAGTGTTCATCATTCTGACAATTATTTTTCTCGAAACACAGGAAGTGGAAGAGGATGACCCCGTTCCTGAAATTCGCCGGGATCACTTTGAGGAAGCCATGCGATTTGCCCGCCGGTCCGTCAGTGACAACGACATCAGAAAATATGAAATGTTTGCACAGACCTTGCAGCAGAGCCGTGGCTTTGGCAGTTTCAGGTATGCTAATAGGTCAAATGTGTGGAGTGACTTTGGCTATGCTAAGTTGCAGACAGGTGGAGGGATCAGTAGCTTACCGATAACAAGCTCATATTTATATCCTGGCTGGTGGGAGGGGCCAGCAGGGGGCTGTACATGGCTTCCTGAAACCATCACTGCACCCTGCTTCAGTACTCAAGAGCGCTCAGTCCTGATGGAAGTGGGCTTGCTCTTGGGAGGATTTGTGCAAAAATTAGAATTTGATGGGTGGGTGTCAGCCTGGAGGAGTGTGCATCCTAGGCAAGCTGCATTTGCATGCAGACCACCATAGGTAGAGCCCACATGTGATGCTGAGCCTCCATGTATGAAAGATCCAAAATCCAATGAATTAAAAAGCTGCTATCCAACAGCCAAAGCCTTCAAGCTGAGGAAGAGGTCCTCTCAACTGATCATATGATTCATCTGTACAAGTTTCTTGGCGGTCTCTGGGTGGTCTGGCGCCCATGCTTGTGTCCACAGTGATCTACTCCAAGAAAATGAGCAATTACTATGTTCCAATCTTCTCCGTTCATTGAGAGGAGAGAGGGTGACGTGATATAAAATATAAAACAGCAAAAAGTTTTCCTGGCACACTCGCCAGCCAGCATGTAAAAAAAAAAAAAAAACTTGTCTCACACTAAAGTTAAAAACAGGTTTGGATACACATCTGCTGCAGAAAATGTGAGAGTCGCACAGCACCTCTTATAGTGCGGCCTAACTCTAAACTATGAGAGTCTCCATCTTGGAGCACATGGGGCAGAAAATAAAATTGGGTGCAGGTTTATCAGGAGGAAGCCCAACCTCCCGTAAAAGGCACAGGGACGCACAAGGGATCCCGCACATCCCAATGGCAGCTGAGACCCCCCCATGCATCACTGCACCAAATCAGTCAACCAAAACAGATGACAAACGCACTCATCAATTCGTCACCAGCTGCCATTGGGATGTGCGGGATCCCTTGTGCGTCCCTGTGCCTTTTTAAGGGAGGTTGGGCTTCCTCCTGACAAACCTGCACCCAATTTTATCTTCTGCCCCATGTGCTCCAAGATGGAGACTCTAATAGTTTAGAGTTAGGACGCCGCTATAAGAGGTGCCGTGGCACGGCTGTGCGCCTTTCACATTTTCTGCAGAAGACGTGTATCCAAACCTCTGTTTTTAACCTTAGTGTGAGACAAGTTGTTTTTACATGCTGGCTGGTGAGTGTGCAAGGAAAACTTTTTGCTGTTTTACTGTTTAAAGCCCATTCCGTGTGCACCTTGCTGTAAAGCTGGTGACGAATTGATGAGTGTGTTTGTCTTCTGTTTTGCTTGAATGATATAAAATATGACACATCACAGACCTCCTAGATCATTACAGTCATCCAGTTACGTGTCATTTGGAGGGTTAGAGGATCCCCAAATAACAGTGTACAGTAACTGTGCAAGAGTGAAGTGAAGGCCGGAGTTCATCTTTAACAAGATGTTCCAATTGCTATGGCCATTTCTGTATCTTCCTGGTAGTAGACAGAACAGTTGCTGATCACTACCCTGGGCCTTGCTTTGGTTATACTAAAGCTGTTTGACTCTGGCATCCTACAGGTAAGGAACAGCTATGGAATGATTGGTTGTGACACACCTAGAACTAATTTCACTCACCGGTTCCCTATCTATCGGGTCTCCAATGTCCCTTGCTGAGTTCTTCATGACTTCACGGGTACGTGTACTCCGGTGGCGGGCAGGTTCTGAATGTTGCAGAGACCCATATGACGCTGTAATGCTGCTCTCTGTGACATTGTCATGCAAGTCCAGGGCAACGGTTTGATGTGCTCCTTGAAGGTTTGTCCTTGACGCCCTGGGCTGACAGGAAGTGGGTCGAATGGCAACCCAAATGACTAAATTGACCGAATTGACGCTGAACCACAGGGCAGTTATTCTGCAGAAGACAGCGCTGGAGATGGGGCGAGTATAGCATCAGATGCGTTTTTGTTTTTTTACCTTGATATGTGTCTGGTAATTCATATTTGTAAAGATATACAGGAAGCTGGTGTTGGGCTTGGAGTTAGGTTTGTTGGGAGTCAGGCTATCTCTGTGATCTAGGCTTTCATCTGTAATACCTGAATACTAATAAACTGATCTGTTTCTTCTAGATTCCCCTCCGGAGGGCAGGGAGGAACCGGTCCAAGCCAAGGAGCTGGAGGCGGTACTGGGGGGAACCACTTTGCTGAAGAAGAAGACGACCTTTATGGCTAGATGGACCCCCGATGCCGTCCCCAACTGTACAGCAAAGTTCCTAGTTTAATGGACACTGTTTTTCATTTTTCAGAACAGAATAGCTGCGCACCCCGCTCCTGCTTTTTTGTTTTGAGAAGAGGGGTGCCAGGTCTCTGGTTACAGGCTCAAATTATGTCACTGCTCTGAAGAGAACCTTTCATTAGATCCACACAGTTATTTTGCTATAACACCTAAAACCTGGTGAAATATTGGCAAGGCCAGGTGGCTTTCTGCCCCCGGGGCTGTGCATACACTAAGCTGTCTCCAGGTTTGCCTCCTCCATACTTCCGGCCTGTGATGGAGCGGACGGGGCCACTGAAAACGCTCCCAGCCGGCATGCGCAACACTGCAGACAGAAAGCTGTTCCCTGGGCTGTTGGGGTTATAGAATAACCTTTTTTTCCTTTAAATATATATATACTGCTTCACTGTGGTTTATAGCAAAAAAAAATGTCTGTGTGAATCTGATGAAAGGTTCAATTTAATTATTGATGTTATTGAATTAAAGAAGAAAACGCAGGTTGACGTATAATGTGAGAATAAACTGTTCACTGATGGCTCGCTGGTTTTATTTCTTTATCGTAGCTTTTAAAGTGACAAATATGTTCACACACTGCAGTCTTTTTGCCCCTTCTTGTCAGGGTATAGATCTGCAATTTGTCCTAAACATAATTTAACAATAATAGGAATTTGTTTTGTACGATACCAGCGTAGAGGTCAGTATGTGACTCTCAGGGTAGTCACTGCTAGGGATTGTATTGTGGGCCTGTTGTGCACTTTAACCACCTTCCGTCTATGGCCGTTTGTGAACGGACGGATGTCTGCTAGGAGCGGGAGGGCGTCTTAAGACGTCCTGCCCCTCCCCCTCTCGTGTGCGGCACTCAGCGCGCACGCGAGAGGGAAAACTGTGAGCATGTAAACAGCCAGCGATGGCTGTTTTACATACAAGCGATCGGGCGTCTCTAATAGAGCAATAATTTTAGGGCGATCAATCACTGATGACACTAAACTGATGAGCGGTAAAAACGTTTAAAGTGTCGCCTATAAGCCAATTTTGGTTGCGGTCGTTTTATGCGATTTCGCGGGGGCGCGCGCAATTTTAAAGGTTGACATATTTAGTGTCTATTTACCTGACGTGACCCCATCTTTTATATTATACCAAAAAATTTGGGTGAAAATAAATGTTTCATAACATTTTATAGGGAAACATTGTTTTTTTTACAAAATTTAGTGTACTTTTTTTGTTATATAGTAAAAAATAAAAACCCCAGTGGTGATTAAATACCACCAAAAGAAAGCTCTATCTGTCCCCAAAAAATGGTATAAAATTCATGTCAGTACAGCGTTGCGTGACAGAATAAATGTCAGTCAAAGTACCGCAGCGCTGAACACTGAAAAATGGCCGGGACAGGAAGGGGGTGAAACACCGCGGTCAGCAAGTGGTTAAACAGGTATTGCATTCCCATACAAGTCAATGGGAATTCAAAACCTCTTTGATGCTGGTTAGGTGGAGGTGAGCTGCACGTCCAATGGATTATGAAGCTCAGAAGCATCTCAAACTGATGCCATCAACACAAGCCCTTAAACTATCTTCATGGGGCAGTTGTGCTCTGGGATCTATTGCTCTATGGGCAGTCAGGCTCTGCTTGCAGTGGCGTCACAAGGGGGGTGCGTGTCACCATTGCAGGGGTGACACCAAAATGACCCAACAGTCATTTTGGTGTCACCCCCTCTAAAAAGTTGGGCGCTCGGTCATGGGCCGAGAGCCCGACCGTGTCAGAGAGGAGGGGACCCGGCGGCATACCTCATCCCGCCGGGTGAAGTCCCCTCCTCTCTCTGCTGGCGTCCATCACCAAGATGGCCGCCGGCAGGAGTCAGTCAGATGGCCGCGCATGCGCAATGAGACACGGGGTGACACCCGGCCTTGGGGCGCCCCTGATGGGGAATATTGTATAAACTGTACCCCTTATTGGGAGTGGGGGCTAATAGTGAAGCATGTAGCGTGCCGCGCCGAATGGTAGATGTGGCCAAATTGTACAAACAGATCAGTCTGTTACACTAGATTCCTTGGGTCTAGGGCTGCTTGCTCTTGAGAGAAGTGAAGGGCACATCACTCAGTTGGGAATGACTGAGGTGTTGGAAAAATGCAGCCGCAGAATTACTCTTAGGAACCGCTGCACTGTGGGGAATTGGGCTCTGCAACCTGTTGCTCTAGGCAGGGATGGCCAAACTCTGGCCCTCCAGCTGTGGTGAAACTACAAATCCCATGATGCATCTCTCTCCGGGAGTCATGTCTGAGAATCTTGCAAAGCCTCATGGGATTCGTAGTTCCACCACAGCTGGAGGGCTACAGTTTGGCCATCCCTGTGTCTAGGGGCAGTGGGACCGCTTTCATTATAGCAGACCCTTAAATGACTGGTCTGTAGTCATCGGTGGTGGATTTGGGTGCACTGATTTGCAGAGTTCTGGCTCTGTGTATTCAGAGAATACCGATCCTTGCACTGTGTCGGTGATGGTTCTCATTCATCCAGGTCATGGTATATGTGTAAAAAAAAAATGTCAAGGCAACTGGACTTTCTGTATTTTTCTTGACGTTTCACTGGTCAACCAGCTTTCTCAATTCAGGCCCCGTTCACATTGAGCGATTTATTGCGCGGTAATTCCCGCGATATCGCGGCTATTTACCGCACGATATCGCTCTTCAATGCATCTCAAAGGGTCCTGCTGCCGCGGGTCGTGTGTCGCTACAGCAGGACCCTTTTATGGAGCGGATTTTGCCGCGATTCTCGCTCAATGCAAGCATTTGCGCGATATCGCGCAAAATGCAAAACGTGCGATTTGCAAATCGCGCAATGTGAACGGGGCCTCAGAATGACTTGTACAAAAACTCTCTAGGAATAAATGGTGAATGTTGCTCCAATCCACATAATCTGTTGGTCACAACCAGGTGTTGATTGCATTTGCCTAATTGGAGCTAGGTGGTGTTAAAATGGCATTGTACACTATATTGGCAAAAGTATTGGGCCCCTCCAAATCAGAATTCAGGTGTTCCAATCACCTCCATGTCCACAGGTGTATGAAATCACGCACCTCGGCATCCAGACGCTTCTACAGACATTGGTGACAGAAATGGGTCGCTCTCAGTGACTACAAGCGTGGTACCGTGATAGGTTGTCACCTGTGCAATAAGTCCATCCGTGACATTTCCTTGCGACTAAATATTCCGCGGTTTCCTGTTAGTGGTATTATAACAAAGTTGCCAGGAGAAGGGTACTTGCCTGACTGCATTGTGCCAAGTTTTTCAGGGGTTGGGGTTTGGCCCCTTAGTTCCAGTGAAGGGAAGGCAAAGCAAGGTCCATAAAGACATGGATGGGGAAGTTTGGGGAGGAGGAACGTGACTGGTCTACACAGAGTCCTGACCTCACCCCGATAGAACACCTTTGTGAAGAATTAGAGCGGAGACTGCGAGCCCGGCCTTCTCCTCCAACATCAGGACCTGACCTCACAAATGGTCCAACATTCCCATAGACACACTTCTAAACCTTGTGGGCGCCTTCCCAGAAGAGTTGAAGCTGTTATAGCGGCAAAGGGCAGAGCCAACCCGATGCTGAACCCTACGGACTAAGACTGGGATGCCATAAAAGTTCAGGTGTGTGTAAAGGCGTCCCAATACTTTTGGCAATCTAGTGTATGTGGCAGGCAATAGATGTCTTGCCCCCACACCACCACCTCCTATTCAAACTTTTTTTTTAAAGATGTGAAAAGGGCCATTTATGTAAAAATGGAGAAGCCAAGCTTGAATAGGGGTGTATTGTTCAAAATCTCATCACGGCTCCAAGTCTTACCTTTCCTCATCAAGTCTGAGAAAACCAAGGGAAATGTGTGAAGGTTCTTTTATCCAGGACACGATATACCGGGAGTAGTGACGTTCAGTCGGACTTGTTCTGTAATGCTGAAGACATTTTGCCGCTTAACTAAGTGGATGCGTCAAGTTTACCCTGGAGTTTGGTTTTTCACTTTAGCTGTATTTTGCATAGCTCCCTTTGTTCCCCGTAGTTTTTGATGCGTCAAGTTTTACAGAGTGTCAGGGACATACCCCCCAGCATTGATATCCACACAGGTAACCCAATCACCTTCATCCAACCACCATGGGATGTCACCAGAGATGTTAATTGTCCAGGAGCGGAGGTGTGAAAGTTTGTGAAACCACCAATGTTCTATTCCATCCTATGGGCCTGTGATGTTTGGGACACGTCAGTGGTTCCGGTTACATGGCTGAGGACCTGTTCACACGACGTCCGTTTTCTGTGCTGATCTGATCCGTGCGCTCCTGCACTCAAAATGTATCCCAATGTGTTTTATGGGCTACAGTTCTCACTGCGCAGTCCGTTCAGGTTACGACAGAAAAAATACTGCATGTCACATTTTGTCTGGTCAGGAAACGCGTCAAAAACGCACCGCACTGCAGCTAACATACTGACAGCTTCACTCCAGCCAAAAAAAAAGAAATTTGTTTTTTTCTATTTAACTGGAATGTGGCAAAAACGCACTGCATCAGTAGCACCGCGTCTGCAGATCCGCACCTGATATCATGTGAACAGGCCCTCAAGGGTGGAATACTTAAAACGGCATTACACGTGGGTGATGGATGTTAATGCCTCCCAACTGTCATGTTCTTGGACGATCAACATCTGACTTGACAGATGGGTCAGAAGTATGCGACACATGAATGGGGGTGGGGGTGTCAGGAGTATGCGACACATGATTGGGGGTTTATGTGAGGCGGGGAGGGGGGTCATTGTAAATTTTACTGCAAGGTCGGTGAAAAGAAAGAGACCGATTTACCTCTCCCGCTGCCACCGGATGCCCCGCTGTTCAGGTGATACCCCAGGCAGACATGCTCTGACCCCCATCCACCACCACAGCTCTCATTGCTTCTTCCTGTTAAACTTTGCTATCTGTGTCACCATTGGGAAGATTTCTCCTAACTTCCTGGCCAGGTGACAGCAAAATCTACCCTGGTAAGTAAAGCAGCAAATGGGCGGTGTGTGGTGAATATGGCTGCCGCTGATGTGCATTGTAGTGCGTTGTGCGATGCATTGCATACGAATACAGACATGCTGCCATGTTATGCAACTCACATTAACACACTGGTATGATGACCAGGGCACATGGAGAACAATTGCTCTGTGTGTGGCTGAGGTCAGCTCAAGGACACAAATAGAACAGTTGTTCTGTTCAATTGTTCTGTGTGAAACAACCCAAAGTATGGACATATTCCAGACAGCCCGCACTCTGACCATTGTGCATTATATACACCACACTACTCAGCTTTACATCATTGCCAAATAGAAGTTATTTGTACTAAACATCATTCACACCACCAGGACTTCCCAATTCCACATTCCCATCCAATGAGCAGTCAGGGTTTGTGCTAGTATGCATTCTGAGTGATCCTGATATGCAGTTCCAGCTACAGCCTGCAGAGGTCACTCCTTCCCGCTGTCACCAGTCTGATCTATACGGCTGCTCTCTAATGGTTTGCAGCGGACTCTTCTCTATCCCGCTCTCCTCTCTATTGTACTGTTGTCCTGGTGACCGAGCTCTGTTCTTCCGGGTTGTCCTGACCTCAGTGGAGTGAATGTGAGGCGAATGATACCGGCTCAGGTCAGTCACACAGACTTATTGAATGGACATTCCTTACCCTATTATTGTATATATTCCTTATTATATACGTCACATTCCCCTATCACTGTCTATAATTATACTCCTCTGTCCTCTATCGCTATTATTATATCCCCCTCTGTCCTCTATCGCTGTCTATTATTATCCCCCTCTGTCCTCTATCGCTGTGTATTTTATATCCCCCTCTGTCCTCTATCGCTGTCTATTATTATATACCCCTCTGTCCTCTATCGCTGTCTATTATTATATCCCCCTCTGTCCTCTCGCTCTCTATTATCCCCCTCTGTCCTCTATCGCTGTCTATTATTATCCCCCTCTGTCCTCTATCTCTGTCTATTATTATATCCCCCTCTGTCCTCTATCACTGTCTATTATTATATCCCCCTCTGTCCTCTATCGCTGTCTATTATTATCCCCCTCTGTCCTCTATCGCTCTCTATTATTATCCCCCTCTGTCCTCTATCGCTGTCTATTATTATATACCCCTCTGTCCTCTATCGCTGTCTATTATTATATACCCCTCTGTCCTCTATCGCTGTCTATTATTATATACCCCTCTGTCCTCTATCGCTGTCTATTATTATATACCCCTCTGTCCTCTATCGCTGTCTATTATTATATACCCCTCTGTCCTCTATCGCTGTCTATTATTATATACCCCTCTGTCCTCTATCGCTGTCTATTATTATATACCCCTCTGTCCTCTATCGCTGTGTATTATTATATACCCCTCTGTTCTCTATCGCTGTGTATTATTATATACCCCTCTGTTCTCTATCGCTGTGTATTATTATACCCCTCTGTCCTCTATCGCTGTGTATTATTATATCCCCCTCTGTCCTCTATCACTGTGTATTAATATACCCCCCACCCCTCTGTCCTCTATCGCTGTCTATTATTATATACCCCTCTGTCCTCTATCGCTGTCTATTATTATATCCCCCTCTGTCCTCTATCGCTGTCTATTATTATATCCCCCTCTATCACTGTGTGTTATTATATACCCCTCTGTCCTCTATCACTGTGTGTTATTATACCCCCCTCTGTCCTCTATCACTGTGTGTTATTATACCCCTTTTGTCTTCTATCGCTGTGTGTTATTATACCCCTCTGTCCTCTATCACTGTGTGTTATTATATACCCCTCATGTCCTCTATCACTGTGTGTTATTATACCCCTTTTGTCTTCTATCGCTGTGTGTTATTATACCCCTCTGTCCTCTATCACTGTGTGTTATTATATACCCCTCATGTCCTCTATCACTGTGTGTTATTATACCCCTTTTGTCTTCTATCGCTGTGTGTTATTATACCCCTCTGTCCTCTATCACTGTGTGTTATTATATACCCCTCTGTCCTCTATCACTGTGTATTATTATACCCCCCTCTGTCCTCTATCACTGTGTGTTATTATACCCCCCTCTGTCCTCTATCGCTGTCTATTATTATATCCCCCTCTGTCCTCTATCACTGTGTATTATTATACCCCCCTCTGTCCTCTATCACTGTGTGTTATTATACCCCCCTCTGTCCTCTATCGCTGTCTATTATTATATCCCCCTCTGTCCTCTATCACTGTGTATTATTATACCCCCCTCTGTCCTCTATCACTGTGTGTTATTATACCCCCCTCTGTCCTCTATCGCTGTCTATTATTATATCCCCCTCTGTCCTCTATCACTGTGTATTATTATACCCCCCTCTGTCCTCTATCACTGTGTGTTATTATACCCCCCTCTGTCCTCTATCGCTGTCTATTATTATATCCCCCTCTGTCCTCTATCACTGTGTATTATTATACCCCCCTCTGTCCTCTATCACTGTGTGTTATTATACCCCCCTCTGTCCTCTATCGCTGTCTATTATTATATCCCCCTCTGTCCTCTATCACTGTGTATTATTATACCCCCCTCTGTCCTCTATCACTGTGTGTTATTATACCCCCCTCTGTCCTCTATCGCTGTCTATTATTATATCCCCCTCTGTCCTCTATCACTGTGTATTATTATACCCCCCTCTGTCCTCTATCACTGTGTGTTATTATACCCCCCTCTGTCCTCTATCGCTGTCTATTATTATATCCCCCTCTGTCCTCTATCACTGTGTATTATTATACCCCCCTCTGTCCTCTATCACTGTGTGTTATTATACCCCCCTCTGTCCTCTATCGCTGTCTATTATTATATCCCCCTCTGTCCTCTATCACTGTGTATTATTATACCCCCCTCTGTCCTCTATCACTGTGTGTTATTATACCCCCCTCTGTCCTCTATCGCTGTCTATTATTATATCCCCCTCTGTCCTCTATCACTGTGTATTATTATACCCCCCTCTGTCCTCTATCACTGTGTGTTATTATACCCCCCTCTGTCCTCTATCGCTGTCTATTATTATATCCCCCTCTGTCCTCTATCACTGTGTATTATTATACCCCCCTCTGTCCTCTATCACTGTGTGTTATTATACCCCCCTCTGTCCTCTATCGCTGTCTATTATTATATCCCCCTCTGTCCTCTATCACTGTGTATTATTATACCCCCCTCTGTCCTCTATCACTGTGTGTTATTATACCCCCCTCTGTCCTCTATCGCTGTCTATTATTATATCCCCCTCTGTCCTCTATCACTGTGTATTATTATACCCCCCTCTGTCCTCTATCACTGTGTGTTATTATACCCCCCTCTGTCCTCTATCGCTGTCTATTATTATATCCCCCTCTGTCCTCTATCACTGTGTATTATTATACCCCCCTCTGTCCTCTATCACTGTGTGTTATTATACCCCCCTCTGTCCTCTATCGCTGTCTATTATTATATCCCCCTCTGTCCTCTATCACTGTGTATTATTATACCCCCCTCTGTCCTCTATCACTGTGTGTTATTATACCCCCCTCTGTCCTCTATCGCTGTCTATTATTATATCCCCCTCTGTCCTCTATCACTGTGTATTATTATACCCCCCTCTGTCCTCTATCACTGTGTGTTATTATACCCCCCTCTGTCCTCTATCGCTGTCTATTATTATATCCCCCTCTGTCCTCTATCACTGTGTATTATTATACCCCCCTCTGTCCTCTATCACTGTGTGTTATTATACCCCTCTGTCCTCTATCACTGTGTGTTGTTATACCCCTTTTGTCTTCTATCGCTGTGAATTATTATATACCCCTCTGTCCTCTATCGTTGTCTATTATTATATACCCCTCTGTCCTCTATCGCTGTCTATTATTATATACCCCTCTGTCCTCTATCGCTGTCTATTATTATATACCCCTCTGTCCTCTATCGCTGTCTATTATTATATCCCCCTCTGTCCTCTATCGCTGTCTATTATTATATCCCCCTCTGTCCTCTATCACTGTGTGTTATCATATCCCCCTCTGTCTTCTATCGCTGTCTATTATTATACACCCCCCCGTCCTCTATCACTGTGTGTTATTATACGTGTTCCAGATTAGGTGCCTCACTCATCACAGAGCAGATTGGGGAATGGACGTTCTTCAGTTTGCTCACCATCTAGATCCTGACACCCTCTGTAGTGGTCCTCGTCCCCCCCAGAGGAGGAGGGGGATGGGCCAGGCCCGGAACAGCAGGGCTTGCAGTACCCCCCCTATAGGCGGCCCTGTCTGTCATTGGTTGCTAGTGGTCCTAGCAATCAAAGACTAAAGCCGAGGGGGGGGGGTCTGCGCTGGGTTATGGCTGGCAGTGGATGCACTAGCCTTGGAGGCCGGTGTATCCACTCTAGGGCAGCCAGAACCCAGCGAAGGTCGGCAATAGTATTCCAGACAGAACTGCCACCCGGTCCGTGTCAGGACCGTAATCTGCCATTTAGTGATCTGATTATGAGGAGACGGATGTCACTTATGGAAACTCAATATAGAAATACATATCTAGTTTTAGTTTTTCACCCTAGATACCCTTTTTTGGGGGGAGGGATTTTTTTTGGGTACTCGCCAATACCGGAAGTCCCATTAGGGAGCCGAGCGGCATGTAATGGCTCGCCACCCAGCTTCCTGATTATCCACAAAGCCTGCTCCATGCTCCCTCGTCACCTGGTATCGGTGCATCCGTATTTAAAATGTTACCCATCGGCCAGGAATACCCCTATGTGTATACCTGCCTGTATCTGGGAATGGCAGAGCGTGTTGTGAAGGCGCACTGTAATAACATGTCATTGAGCAGGATTTGTAGGTCATTCCGTGTCTTATCTCCAACTTATCTAAACCTTCCGTACACAGAGCAGTTAAATATATACTGAACACTGACAAACCTTCAATATGGTAGCACTGTATAGTCCTCAAAGCAAAACCGCAGGTTCTCTTTATTGCTACCATCCCCAGCTGCGCAGGCTCGCTTTCTGTTGCTCCATTCAGCCACCGAAAGCCGGAGAAGCCGCCCTGTGTAAACTACGAGGTGCTCATATCATTGAATAAACTTATGTGGGCAGTCTATATTCAGAAGTAGAAATGACATTCCCGGGTATGGATATTAGCTGATGTCGGCATTTTGTATACTATCCTCCCACTTCCATTGCACGTCTACAACTAACTTAGTGAATCTGCTTAAGCTGTGTGTTACCCCCTGTATTCCGCAGGATGAAGAGGGCTCCGGTGCTCCTTTTCCTGGCCTGGCTGTCCATCCTCTTTTACTCCGGCATCTGGCTTTTCATGAGCGGTTTCCTCCTCATGAGAATAGAACTCGGCAACCAGAGTGCGTGTTCTCAGCCTCCTTTTCCCGGACTTCTCAGCGGCTCCCAATCAGAGGCCACTTCCTGCTGGTACCCGCACAGGTTCAATAAGGCCGTGATTGTCATCATTGATGCCTTGAAGTATGACTTTGCCAAGTATGACCCGGCCAACACCAACCCAAAGCTCTACGAGAACAAGCTGGATGTGATCCACCAGCTTACCCAGTCCCAGCCTAGGCATGCCAGACTCTACCAGTTCCGGGCCGACCCTCCCACTACCACCATGCAGAGGATTAAAGGGGTCACCACAGGCTCGCTGCCGACCTTTGTGGATGTGGGCAGCAACTTTGCCAGCTACGCCATCCAGGAAGACAATCTGATCCATCAGATGGTACAAAATGGTGAGTCAACCCATTAGGGCTGCAACAACTAATCGACATAATCGATTATAATCGATTATTGAAAAAGTTGTCAACTTTTTCAATAATCGATTAATCGGCTTCCGATCAGTTGGCCCTGTTCACGGCTCCACACACGCTGTGCGCCGCACCTTTTCCCCACCTCACGCTCTCCGCTGCCAGACCCGCCCGCCCGCATCCACGCTGCACCTCCTCCCCGCCCGCCCACATCCACGATTGGCACAGGGACGCGGGGAGATGTAGTAAGGAGGAGCAGGTGTGGGGGGATGACAGCCGCTGATAGACAGGTCCGATCTCAGAAGCAAGTTGCTGGAAGACTGCTCAGGTAAGCCTGCACTTCCCACACATGGTGCTCTATAATGTATTGCTGGGATTTGTATTCCTCTATAGCTTATGGTACATTGTGCTGTATATTATACATAGGAATACACATCCAGCAATACATTATACACTGTATGTATAATGTATTGCTGGGATTTGTTGTATTCCTATATAGCTGGTGATATTCTGCACTGCACTGTATAGAGGACTACAAATCCCAGCAATAGTACATTATACAGCGCAATGCAGAATACCACCAGCTATAATGTACTATTGCTGGGATTTGTTGTAGTCCTCTATAGCTGGTGATATTCTGCATTGCGCTGTATAATGTACTATTGCTGGGATTTGTAGTCCTCTATAGCCGGTGCCATTCTGCATTCATTGCTGTATAATTTTACACTTTCCTTTTCACTATATTGCACACCACACTATTTTTTTCCACCGCTCCAAGCTTGCTCCTGTGATGGACTACAATCTCAATACAAACTAGTAGTCCCATCACTGGAGCCATTTTTAAAACGTTATTTTATTGTTTATCCGATTAACCGATTAATTGAACTTAATAATCGGCTAACTAATCGATTTTGAAAATAATCGTTAGCTGCAGCTCTACAACCCATTACTAATGAGACTTATTTTAGTGATAAGTCTTCTAATGAGTGTTTTGTCTGGACAATCAGATTGTCAGGACTCCATTGCGTCTTCTTCCTCCATTGCAGCTGAATGTACCAGGTGCTTCTGGGTATGAGGGAGCATGTGACCTCGTCCCATGTGACCTCGTCCCATGTGACCTCGTCCCATGTGACCTCGTCCCATGTGACAGTGCTGGGGCCTAGCAGCCAGTCTCTATGCCCAAGGACTGTCATATGACAATGGAAGTGACCTAACTCCCCCTAGTGGCCACAGTGGGGGAGCCGTGACAAGGTTTTTTTAGGGGGATGGGGTAGGGGTTGCTATTAGGGATGCACAGATACTAGTATCGGTGCCGATACCGAGTATTTGGGCGAGTACTCAGCCATGCTCCGATACCTTTCCCGATACTGGAACTTCGGTCATCTCCTCTGACCGGCAGTGCCGCCCGGGAACATGGAGCTGGGAAGCTGGCTCCATGCTGTTTGGCCGGCTCCATGCTGATTGGCCGGGAAGCCGGCTTCTTAGCCAATCGGCATCAAGCCGGGCATACAAATCTGATAATATGGCGACACGACCCCCACCCTGCAGACAAATCATTCCCCTCACATAGATCCTTTAGCAGCAGTCATTACCGTACAAGTCCCTCGGCCAGCTGGGCAGACACTGCTCTCCGGGACTGGTACGGTAATGACTGCTGCTAAGGATCTATGTGAGGGGAATGAGGTGTCTGCAGGGTGGGGGTCATGCCACCATGTTGTCAGACCTGTTCGGCCGGCGTCGATGCCGATTGGCTGGGAAGCCGGCTTCCCGGCCTATCAGCATCGAGCCGGCCAAACAGAATGGAGCCGGCTTCCCGGGCAATGAAGACGCCGGGCGGTGGGTAATGACAAGACCGCTTGGCTTCCTGATTGCCCGGGAAGCCAGCTCTATGCTACCGGAAGTACCAGTATCGGCGAGTACCGAAATATAAATATCGGTCCTCGTACTCGATACCGAAAAACCGGTATCGGTGCATCCCTAGTTGTTATATTTGACCATCGCATAATGAGCGATGCTTTTTGTTTAGCTGTGCTGCATGTAAGTCTTCTCAGTCCAAAAACAGAATTGTTGTATGATTAAATATTCCTGTTTCGGCAGCCATGTAGCAGGGTTGCTGACTGCACTGCAGTGTACAGGTGAAACTCGAATAATTAGAATATCGTGCAAAGTTCATTTATTTCACTAATGCAACTTAAAAGGTGAAACTAATATATGAGAGAGACTCATTACATGCAAAGCAAGATAATTCAAGCCGTGATTTTGTCATCATTGTGATGATTATGGCTTACAGCTCATGAAAACCCCAAGAACCCCAAATCCACAACCTCAAAAAAGTAGATTATTACATGCAATCAATAAAACAAGGATTGTACATAGAACAATATCGGACCTCTGAAAAGTACAAGCATGCATATGTACTCAGTACTTGATTTGGGCCCCTTTTGCAGAACTTACTGCAATTACTTTTGCACGATATTCTAATTATTCGAGTTTCACCTGTATATCTGTAAATGAAGAGAGAGAGGATGGTTTGATTATTCACTTTTTATTGTCCTGATTCAGGGAAGAGAGTGGTGTTCATGGGAGATGATACCTGGGATGGACTGTTCCCAAAAAAGTTCTACAAGTCCTTCTTCTTTCCTTCCTTCAATGTGAAGGACCTTCACACGGTGGACGACGGAATCTTGCAGCACCTCTATCCTACCGGTGAGTGAAAAGCTGACGGGTGAGTGAAAAACATTGCCAAACTTTGTACCAGAAACATCATTTTAGTGACATTTTAAATTGGAGAAAATTATAGAATAAAAGTGAAACTAACTTTTTTTTTTTAAACGAACATTTATACTTCTTTTTGTCCCTAGACTCCATATAAAATAAAGTAATTTTTTACAAAACAGTATTCCCAAAAGAAAACCTAGTTTTTCCCCTCCAGAAATATACGTATTACTTTGTGATGGACTACAATCTCAGGTTTAGTTTACTAATTTGTATTGAGATTGTAGTCCGTCCAGGGAATGAGCTTGGAGCGGTGACCACTTTACAACACACACAGGGACCATGGGGAGCAAAAGTAGCCACCCCTCCAGAAGGAAGGACAGTGTCGGCACCAATTCAGAGATGATTTGAGAATATACAGCCGAGTGATACACAAATAAGATACATTTCTGTTCATAGTTAGGGGACTTGAATGTATTTTTTAAGATTTAACTCCTGAGTTTAGTGTAATGTCTTAAGTAGGTTGTTGCTGCTGTTATTCGGGGATCCTCTAACCATCCAAATGACGTGTAACTGGATGACTGTACAGGGCTACACTCTGTGATGTGTCATATTTTATATCATGTCACCCTTTTTCTCCTCTCAGTGGACGGAGAAGATTGGGACGTAGTAATTGCTCATTTTCTTGGAGTCGATCACTGTGGACACAAGCATGGGCCAGACCACCCAGAGACCGCCAAGAAACTCGCACAGATGAATCACATGATCAGGTGAGAGGACCTCTTCCTCAGCTTGACAGCTTTGGCTGTTGGATAGCAGCCCCTTTAATTGGATTTCGGGTACTTTCAATTATTAAAAGAGAACTATGGGGTTAGTGTTTTTCTTCATAGTTCTCTTAAGAGTCACGGGAGGACATAAACTAGCGTCCCCCCGTGACCCAAAGCTCAGTATATAGCGAGCTACAGCTCGCAGTATAGGGAGACCGCCGGGATGGATCCCGACAGTGCTGTCGAGATCCACCCAGGCAGCTGGCTCTGCCTATCTAGAGGTAGAGCCAGCTGTATCAGCCTCCTCCCCTGTCCGTTCCTCCAGTCAGCACTGGAGGATCAGAGCGGGGAGGGGGGGAATCCCTGCGGGGAGAGGTGACTGATAGTCACTGCTCTCTGCAGGGAGATGATCGAGAAGTGAGCAAGCGACGGTATGCATTTGCTCACTTCCCGATCTATTGAGCCGACGTGTGACAGTTTCAAAGTCGCACGGCGGCTCCAACTATGAGGATGAGTGTAAATCACTCACCCCATAGTTCTCCTTAAGTCCCCCGTCTGGGTCCCTCACCAGCGATGTTACGAGGTGCAGGGGACCAGTAACTCTTCTGCAGCAATGACCAGTCCCCAACAGTTTCCTTGAGTTGATGTCATCGATACAGCCTCCTCTTCCGGATCCAAAAATGACCCCATTGCTGGACAGCCAATAGTTGTAGTGGAGACTGCTTTCCTAGAAGGAACACTTCTGATTTGATGCCATCACGATCCTGCTGTGCCCAGCAATCTGGTAACTCATCACATATAAATATTTTCCACAGGTCCCTCATAGAACATCTGGATGACCAGACCTTGTTGGTGGTAGCTGGAGACCACGGGATGACGGACACCGGAGACCATGGAGGAGACAGTGAGAAGGAAGTGACTGCAGCTCTCTTCTTGTATAGCAAAGCCCCGCTTTTCTCTAAGGAGCTCCTGGAGGTACTTTATCCGTAGGGTGGCTTATTGGATGAAACAGGATCATAATATGATATATACATGTATAATATAAAATACATAAAATGCCCCAATTATTGCCCCTTACATTATTTCAGGTTATGTTCCCTGTATGAGCTGCCTGCTGTATATGTGACTGTTATTCTGTCATAGGAGCCGGAAGCCGTCCCCCAGGTGAATTTGGTCCCAAGCCTGGCGCTTCTCCTTGGTATCCCCATCCCGTACAGTAACCTGGGAGCTGTGATCAGCGACCTCTTCTGGTGGTCAGAGGATGGAGATGACATATCAGCCCTCCTTACAAAGACAAGGACTTATCAGCTTAACGTTCAGCAGGTCTGTATGTTTAAAATGTAATTACTATTCTTTCTTTGCAGGGCTTGAACAATTTTAGGGTGTCTCACCAGTCAGTCAAAAATGTCACCAGTCAACATGACCGGACTATGGCCTTACAATTTGTGTAAAAAATCACGTCGGGTAAATAAACACCAAACATGTCAAGCCTTAAAATTGCGCGTGCCTGCAAACAAAACGACCACATCGAAAATTGACCATAGGCGACACTTTAAATGCTCTTACTGCTCATCAGTTTAGTGTTATCAGTGATTGATGGCCCTAGAATTATTGCTCACACTCCAACGTTCGCGGTGATATGTTGCATGTGCGGCACAATAGGCGGAATTGTCGTTTTCGCACATAGGCGCACCCGACGCATGTTTGCATGTGTATGTGGGGGACTTAAGAAAAAATTTAGTATTTTTTTGATGCTTTATTTTTTTTATTACTCCTTTTTTTTTTTTTACACTTAACATTATTGCTATCACATAGGGGGATAAGAAGCCCCCTATGTGATGGCCAATTTACATGACAGATCCTCCTAATGGAGACATCAGGGGTCTCCAAGACCCCTAATATCACCTAGGGACTCCAAGAGAAGCTGATGAAGCAGAGATCTGCTTCACTAGCTTCTTCTCCTGGCTACAGGAGCCGGAGAATGTGCCCAGTGACACTGGAAGGGATGTAACATAGTATTTGAGGTTGAATAAAGACATAAGTCCATCAAGTCCAACCAGTTTTAGGTGGTGTCCTCTAGTCTTTGTTACGGAATGTAATTACGGATGTAATAGATATCGCTTACGGGTTTAGTGATCGGAGGAGAGATCAGCGGCTTCTACAGCT